>NW_023270387.1:33027488-33283468 GCF_011800145.1 Mirounga leonina | reverse complement strand
TGCTGCCTTTGCTCTGCATCCCCTGTGTCCTGGTGATTTCGTAGACCAATACCCAGGGACCCCAACGCACTAGACGTTGACATTGGTGAAAATGTGGAGAAAAGGGAACCCATGTGCACTGTTGGAAGGAATATAAATTGGTGCAGCCGCTATGGAAAACAATATTTAAGTTCCTCAAAAAGCAATACAAACAATAATAGAGCTACCATATGATCCATTATCCCATATAGATCCAAAGAAAATGAAAACAGGATATTGAAAAGGTGTCTGCACACTTGTGTTCATTGCAGTAATATTCACTTACCAAGAAATGAAAGCAACCAAACCTAAGTGTCCATAAATGGATAAAAAAGATGTTGTATGTGTACACAAATACACACACATATACACACTGGAATATTATTCAACAGTGAGAAAGAAATATTGATGTTTGCAACAACACAGATGGACCTCAAAGGGATTATGCTAGGTGAAATAAGCCAGACAGGAAAAAAAAAATAACAGAAAAAACAAAAGTGCATTGTATCACTTATATGTGAAATCAAAAACAAAAACTTCACACTCATGGAAACAGATTAGAAAAGTGGTGTCAAGCGTTGGGAGGGTGGGGGAAATAGGGAGAGGTTGTTCAAAAGGTATGATCTTTTATTTTTTATTTATTTATGTTCTTTTTAAAAGATTTTATTTATTTATTTGATAGAGACACAGCGAGAGAGGGAACACAAGCGGGGGGGGTGGGAGAGGGAGAAGCAGGCTTCCCACGGAGCAGGGAGCCCGATGCGGGGCTCGATCCCAGGACCCTGGGATCATGACCTGAGCCGAAGGCAGACGCTTAATGATTGAGCCACCCAGGTGCCCCAAGTTATGATCTTTTAGATGGAAGATGAGTAAGTTCGAGGATCTGATGCAAAACAGGTGACTAAGTTAATAACTGTATAGTATAATTGAAATTTGCTTAAAGAGTAAAACTTAAATGTTTTCACACACACCCCCAAAAAAGATAAGTATGTGAGGTGATAGATGTGGTAATTAACTGGATGTAGAGCATCATTTCACAATGTACAGGTATATCAAATCATCATGATGTACACTTTAAATATCTTATAATTTTAAAAGCCAATTGTCTTTTAATACAACTGAAAGAGAAAAAAAAGAGCAGTAGATATAAATGCAGATTTATCAATAACTCAAATGAAATAGACCAATTCTTTCCAAACCACTGTATTAATTTGCTAGGGCTGCCATATAAAAATACTGCAGATCAGTTGGCTTACACAACAGAAATGTATTCTCTCACTGTTCTGGATGTTAGAAATCCAAAATTAGTGTTGATATGTTTGGTTTCTTCAGTAGCCTTTCTTCTTGGCTTAAATATGACTCTTTCTCCCTGTGTTCTATCATGGTCTTCTGTGTATGTATCCCTGATATCTCTTTGTACATTCAAATTTCCTTCCCTTATAAGGACACCAGACAGATTGAGTTTGGATCTACTCTAAAAATCTCATTTTAACTTAATCAGCTCTTTAAAAGCTCTCTCTCCAAATATAGTCATATTCTGAGACACTCTGGGTTAAGGCTTCAACATATAAATTTGGGAAGGGGACACAATTTGACCACAACAGCCACAAACTACTAAATCTCTCAAGATAAAATAGATAAATGGCATAGTCTGTAACTATAAGTGAAATTGAATTTGTAGCTAAAATTCTTCTGAAAAAAGAAATCTCCAGGTCTGGATAATTTTTCTGGTGAACCAAATTAAAGATTCAAAAAGTAAATATGACCAATTTAACACAATACTTTCCAGAAAATAGAAGAGTAAATACTTCCTAACTCAAATTATGAAGCCTGCATTACCCTAATATTAAACCAGAAAACAGTACCAAAAATGAATGAATGAATGAATGAAAAAGAAAATTACATACCAGTCATCCTTTTGAACACAGATGCAAAAACCTTCAACAAAAATATTAGCAAATCAAATCCCACTCTCTCCATATATATACAATAATAATATGCCATACCAATTATATTTTATTCCAGCAATGCCAAAGTGGCTCAATATTAGACAAATTAATCACTGTATCTCACCATATCATCAGTCTAAAGATAAAAATTCACAAATATCCATTGATAAAACAAAAAAACTGACAAAATTAAAAATCCATTCCTTATAAACAGTTCAGTGGATTAACAAACTAGAGAAATTCCTAAAGCTAAAAACAACGACTTGCCTAGTACCATATTTAATGGTGAGAGAGAATGGATGCTTTGCCTCTAAGATCTGACACAAGGCAAGGCTTGTCTGAACTCTCTACTGCTATTCTACATAATAATGCAAATCTAGTAATGAAATAAGTCCAGAAAAAGGAATAAAGGGCATACAGATTAAAAGTGAAAATATAAACATGCACTTATTTGCAAACAACAAGATCATCTACATAGAAAACCCCAGAGAATTTATTGAAAAGTTCCTAGAACTAATAAATAATTTTAGCAGTGTTGCAGGATATAAAGTCAACCTCCCATCATATTTCTGTATACTAAAAATGAATTATTGAAAATAAATAAGTTTAAAAAAGTTTAAGAAAAAATATTATTATCAATAGTTACAAAAATAAAATATGTTGGTATATATCAAATAAACAATGTACAAGATCTGTATGGTGAAAACTACCAAACACTGATGAAAGGAATGAAATAAGATCTAAATTATTAGAAAGACATATTTCTATGTGGATCATAAGCCTCAAAATATTTAATATGCCAATTATCACCTAATGTGTTCTAGAGATTTAATCCAATTCCAGTCAGAATCCCAGCATGAAAATTGTTAGATATAGACAATTGATTCTAAACTTTATATGGAAGGCAAAGAAACTAGAATGTCTCAAACCATTTTGAAAAAAAAAAAACAAAACAACAAATTGAAGAAATCACACTATCTGGTTTTAAGACTTAATATTAAGCTGCAAATGATCAAGATAGTGTTGTATCAACAAAAGTTTATATACATAGATCACTGAAACATAATAGAGTCCAGAAATAGACTTATACAAACATGACCATTTCATTTTTGACAAAGTTAAAAAGGGAATTGAATGTAGAAAGGATGATCTTTCAGGGTGCCTGGGTGGCTCAGTCTGTTAAGCGTCTGCCTTCAGCTCAGGTCATAATCCCAGGGTCCAGGGATTGAGCTGCATGTCATTGGGCTCCCTGTTCAGCAGGGGGCCTGCTTCTCCCTCTCCTCCCCCACTCATGCTTTCTCTCACTATCTCTCTCTCTCAAATAAATAAATAAAATTTTAAAAAAAGAAAGGATAATCTTCCATCAAATTAGGTTGGAAAGATTGGACATTTTTTGTGCAAATAAAAAAACCCATGATGTAAACAAATGTTAGCTACTATTTTTATTACACAAATATTAATTAAAATGAATTATATCTCAAATAGAAACCATAGAACTATGAAACTTTTAGAAGAAAAATTTTGATAACTGGGGTTAAGGCAAAGAGTTCTTAAGGTCAATCCCAAAAGTACAATTTATAAAATGACAATTTGAAAAAATGGATTTTGTTGAAATTTGAAACCTTTGTTCTATTAAAAACTCTACTACCAGGGGTGCCTGGGTGGCTCAGTTGGTTGTGTCTGACTTTTGATTTTGGCTCCAGTCATGATCTCAGGGTTGTGAGATGGAGCCCCATGTTGGGCGTGGAGCTTGCTTAAGATTCTGTCTCTCCCTCTCCCCTCACCCCTCCCCTGCCTCTCTCTCCCTCTAAAAAAAAAAAAAAAAAAAAAAGGAACAAAAGAAACAAAAGAAACAAAAAACACTACAAACACTACTACCAGAATTATATGCCATAGCCTGGGATAATATTGGCAAGTGACATATGCAACAAAATTACTTACATCCCAAATATATAGAGAACTCTTAAAACCCAATTGTAAGAAAACAATCTAATTTAAAAATGGGCACAAGATTCGGATGTTTCACCAATGCAGACATAAATTTGGCCAATAATCATATGAAAAGATATAAAAAATAAATAGCCATTAAAGAAATACAAATCGAAACCATGATAAGTTATCACTACACACTTATTAGAATGACTAAAATATAAAATACTGGCAATACAAATTGCTGGCAAGTATATGGAGCGTTTAGAACTCTTACATATTTCTTGTACAAATGTAAAGTATTACATCCACTCTAGAAAACAGTTTTATAGTTTCTAATAAAGTCCATCATACATTGCCATGTATCACAGTAATCCTGTTCCTGGGTACCAACCCTGAAGAATCATAATCTTCAATTTGCACACAAACTTATACATAAATGTTTGTAGTAGCTCTATTCATAATATGCACTGGAAACAACTCAAATGTCTTCCGCAAGTGAACGGCTAAATGAACCATGTACATCAATGCAATAGAATACTACTCAGCAATAAAAAGAAACATACTGTTGATACATAAAACAACTTGAATAAAAGCTATATGCTGAGTGAAAGAAGGTATTCTCACAAGGTCACATGCCATAGAATTTCATTAATATGGTATTCTTTAAAGGCAAAACTGTTCTGATAGAGCACAGATCAGTGGTTGCTAATGTTAGGCCTTAGGATATGTTATTATAGTGGGATGGTATGAGAGAATTTGGGGAAGTGACGGAGTTCTCTATCTTGTTTGTGATAGTGGTTACATGAATCTATATTGGTGTTAAAATTTATTGAGCTGAGTTATCAGACAAAAACAATTTTACTGTGTGATTTAAAGTATTTTTAAGTGGGGCGCCTGGGTGGCTCAGATGGTTAAGCGTCTGCCTTCAGCTCAGGTCATGATCTCAGGGTCCTGGGATCGAGTCCCGCATCGGGCTCCCTGCTCTTTGGGAGCCTGCTTCTCCCTCTGCCTCTCTCTCTCTGTCTCTAATGAATAAATAAATAAAATCTTAAAAAAAAAATGAAAAAAACAGAAAAAAAAATTAAAAAAATTAAAAAAAAATAAAAAAAATAAAGTATTTTTAAGTGTAAAAAAATAGGGAAAACATGAATGGGAGGACTAAAATCCCAAATAATGTAAGGTGACTTACTTTCTTTAAACTTAATGAGATTTTCCTGGACAAAGTGTTACACATCTAGGCACTAATAAAATTTAGATTAATGTGGATTGTTCAAAAAAGATCAGCATCAGATAAAAAAGGTCATTTTTAAAAAAAAAATTGGGTGCATACGGTGGTGATAATTACAGAGTAATATTAAGCTTGTTATTGATGTCAGTATAATTTCAGGAGAAATATAGAAGAGCAAACCCTGTGAATTCCAAAAGAAAATTATTATCAGTGACATTTCTATCTAGTTTACAAATATATGTCATACCAAATATTCCCAATTTATTTTTGATAATTTTCTGGGCTAAGAGATCTGAGAAATGTGATAGATGAAATGTACCTACTTAACCTTCATTACTAGAAATGACCCTTGGAGAAATCCTCGATATTCTATTACGTACAGGAATTCCTAGAATATTAGATTCATGTCTCAACACCACATTTTCAATAGAACACATAAAACTTAATGTGCATTTAGAGTAATGGATTTATAAACTTAACAATATAATTTTAAAAACCAATAGTAATAACCAATTCATAGGATTGTTATAAGAAGTAAATTTATTACCAGATGTCAACTGTGTAATACAATGTCCATAGCATAAATAGCAAAGGATTAATAGTGTGTTTTATGGAACTTTACAGCTTACAAACACTCCCAACACTGAGTAATGTTTAGTTATTTGCTCTAAGTTAGGCTGTAAGTTTCTGAGTTTAACCAAAGTCTGTTTCCAATGTACTTTCTATTAAATCTTGCTTTTATGTAATGATGATTAAAAGAAACAGGTATATTTAAGCCAGAGTGGGGAAATATGATTCATAGGGAGAGGAGAAGCATAAAAGCTTTTGCCTGATATTTGCAGATACTGAACATGAAAAAGGACTTGTTTGACTATTGCTTCATTCAAAGAATGATTACAAAATAAGTTCAGGGCATTAAACATTGTGAGAGACACCAGTAGTGAAATAATAAATGTGGTAGCAGCCTATTTCCAAGGTGCAGGAAACAGAAAAAATATGATGTTTTCTGAAAAAGTTTTGTGATTGATATCAAGGTTTACATTTATAAAAATTAAGATTACACAAAAAGAGATTTTTATTTTATTAATATTTTATTTGTTTATTTTAGAGAAAGAGAGCGAGCAGGGGGAGGGGCAGAGGGAAGGAGAGAATCTCAAGCAGACTCCATGCTGTGCACAGACCCCTGACACAGGGCTTGATTTCCCGACCCTGAGATCATGACCGGAGCCAAAACCAAGAGTCGATGCTTAACCAACTGAGCTACTCAGGTGCCCTGATTTCTCTAGCTTTTAAAGTTACTGGAGTACCTATTAGAAATTTAGTTTAAATAGGAAAATCATGCAATCTAGGTCATTCATTTTGAAGATAAGAACAATTTTGTTATGTTTTTGCAACTTTTAAACTAATGATCTTTGTGAAAGAGGATGATCATACAAGTTGCAATAGATCTACAATAAAAATGTTAGTTTTTATATTTATTTATTATTTCAACAAATACTCTTATTTGCTAATCTATGTTAAATACTACAGAGACTCTCCTTAAGGATTAAATGAAGTGAAATAACCAATGTAAGTTACCTAGTATAACCTAGAGCAAAATAAAAAAGTTTTTGATGTATAGAATTGGCTACCTCCCTTGTCACTTATTTTTAAAAACTGAGAAGTAATAATAATAATAATAACAATATGATGACCATACATAGACGGTCAAGAATGCTGTAGTATATTTGAAATTTTGTAATATATTTAGATAATAGAAATGTGTGATTATAAATCCAAATTATTAAATAATATTTTGACAACTAGAATTCAAGTAAGTTGTCTAAATCAGAAATTTGTAAAAAAATAATAAACCAAGTAGCTAATAGGTCAAGTCAGCATTTTTATTACCTAATATAGACCTAACAAAAAGAGGTCAATTTAGAAGATGAAGTTATATTCCACATTCACCCTAAATCGGGATCTCATGATATCCAGGGTTTATCAACACAAACAGTTCACTATTCTTTATAAACCAGCCAATACTAAATTGTAACATATGGTTATACGTATGGCTCTTCATCTGGTATCAAAATGGATCTCAAGAATGAAAGAGAAGGATTACTTGGAAAGACCCTAAAAATAGTAGTAATTTGTTTAACTAGGTTATTTGCCTCTCAATTATTTTGGAGTCTTAAATTCTTATCTCTTCCAATATTTTAAATCTTCTAGAGAACTCTATTGTCTATGTGAACTATATCAAAAAAGCACCAATGTAAATTCAGCTCTTAACTTTTAGTTTTAAAAAACTCATCCTAGATTTTTCACTTTGGCTATCAAGACTCAAGAGTAAGGTCATTGTATTCTACTCTCTGTACAGCTTATTTAAAAAAGAATGAGATATAAATCTAGGATTGGTTTTCACCTTTTCCCCCTTATTTATAATTTGAAGTAAGCTGCCATCAATATCTGGCTACTGCACCGTTCTGTGACCATAACATGACTGTCACTACACCAGGCACAGAGAATGAAATACTCACAAATTGAATCTAAAAAACAAAACAAACAAATAAAATAAAAAGCAGAATCTGACACGTAAATACAGGGAAAACACTGATGGTTGCCAGAGTGAAAGGGGTTAGGAGGATGTGCAAAATGAGTGAAAGTGAGTGGGAGACACAGGCTTCCTGTTATGGAATAAATAAGTCACAGGAATAAATGCCACAGCATAGAGAATATAGTCAGTGATATCATAATAGTGTTGTATGGTGACACATGGTAGCTACACTTGTGAGTATAGCTTAATGTATAGAGAAGTTGAATCATTATGTTGTACACCTCAAACTAATGGAACATTGTGTGTCAACTATATTCAAATTAAAAAATTAAAACAAATAAGGAGCACAAGCATGATGCCCTTCTCATGGAGCTTTTGGCCTGTGAGAAGTGAAAAGAGTAAACAAATAAGTAAAAAAAAAAAAAGAATAAATAATCACAGATTGAGCTGTGTGTGCTCCACAGAAAACCAATCATTTTTTAAAGGAGTATGTTAGGAAAAGAAAAAAAACAAAACAAAACAACTGACCAAACTTGGGTTCAGAGAGGGTTTAAATGATCTGATATCTTAATGATAATGGATTCTTAGAAATTAACTAGGTGAAGTCATGTTGGATGGGGAATGGGGTTAATTCTGTCCTAGCAGGTAACATGAGCAAAGGCTCAATGGTTAAGAAGGAAGAAGGAAGTGAAAGGAAACTTCTCTGGCTGAAAATAAGAAGAGAATGCTGAGAGTTATTGAAGGGTTTTCATGTTGAAGTCAATAGTAAACCATTACAGGACAGTATTCATTTACCCTGTTTTCTACAAAACAGGCAATGTTGGTAGCTTATAATCGAAGGCCATGGACATGGGAAGAAGTGAGCCATTACAAATATTATTCTGTAAATATCTGTGAGTACTCTTTGTATAAGAAAATTTAATGATATTCAAATAAAGTAATTCTGGTTCTCAAAAAAAATCTGCCTCAAAAAATGAAGGCCCCTGAGCTAAGGAAAAAAAAAAAAAAGGTATTTGCATAATTTAAAGAAGTGTGTTGATTTATTCCATTTCTGAAGCACTCCTGGAGCCTTCCCAGGAGTCTAGATAATGATACCAATTGCTTCCTCTCTCCATCAAGGCACAGTCCATAAACT
Source organism: Mirounga leonina (assembly GCF_011800145.1). Taxonomy (NCBI): domain Eukaryota; kingdom Metazoa; phylum Chordata; class Mammalia; order Carnivora; family Phocidae; genus Mirounga; species Mirounga leonina. The sequence goes on along the minus strand of NW_023270387.1, from coordinate 33,274,670 downwards.
TTGTGGATAATATGTCTGCCCAAGGTCTAAATATCTGAAGAGATAAGTTTAAATTTTGCTATTATCCATATAGTTCTAAGGCTGCTTGAAGTTAACTGTGATAAACTAGCCATTTTAGTGAATGATCTGAACAGTAGTCTCAGCAGCACTGGGTGCAAATTTATTCAAATTGACACTAAGGAAGTCATAGATCTCTCATTTGAAACACACTATAGTATTTTTCTGTGTGCCAAGAAAGTTAAAGAAGATAAAGATTTGTCTAGCAAGCAAGCATGAATGCAAAAATCAACAGCACAGCACAATTTATAAGCTGTTCTTGCATGGTTTGGGATGGGCATATGTATAATTTCAGAAGACTGGTTTCTTGTAATGGATTTTAATTAATCTGAGAATCTATGGCTCATAAAGGGACATGAAATAATGAGAAAACTTTTGGGAGACAAAGGAAAAGCACTATAATACCAAATGGAATTAGGACAGTTGACAGAAGTGATCTGAGAAGAGCTATGTTGTCAACAGAGCTATACTGACTACTTCAATTAATAATCAGGGCAATCCTTGAAGTCAGTATTATTACTATCTCTGTTTTATAGTGGAAGGTATTTAGGAAGTAAAGAGATTTGCCCAGATGACAGAATTACCAATTTATAGAATCTGAATCTGAGCCAGTGATCTCTCTAAATTAAGAATCATTGTACTAAACCATCCTTCCACCCCCTAGAGGGTTAATCGGAAAGCCCACCCCAGAAAATGTCCCTGCAAAATGAAGATTCTCCTTCTGGAATATAGAGAATGAGATAATACTTTGTACTTCCGTTTTGGTTTAAAAAGATAAGGTTAATTACTACAATTTCTTAAATGAGGAGCATCAACATTTAATCAGCCTCCTGCTATTCTTATTTATGTTATGCTTTAAAGTAGTAGTAAGAACAATTGGGGCCATGAAAAACCAAGAAAAACAACATTTCTTAGAAGGAGATATCTCAGATTGACCACTGATTGCAGTCAGAAACTGAGATCCTAAAGCAAAATTTAGTAATTCTGATATTTCAAGGAAACATAAAATGATGGCACTGCTCTGTGCCTTCGAATAAGAGTTTGTGTTGAGAACATTTATTTGACATCAAACACCAAAATGAAACGGAAAGCAAAACAAAACAACAAAATGAATCTGGCAGAGGAACGCATTCAAACATTTGTTTAAAGCAGAACAAATTAGGATTCCCTGACAAAGCAAATAAAGCGCAAAATCTGTAATTTCTCTTTCTTACCAACTGTATAAAAGCAAGTATCTTATTCACTAGTGAAAAATTTCCATTATCTGGTTGTTGTTTTTCACTGAAATCATGTTTCATTAGCTCTTTATTCTGATCCATACTAGGATAAGCTTATCGATTGGTCCTTTATCTGCTGACTTGATTTAGTTTTTTCTTCATTTCCCACCTCTTTCTCTTTCCCCAACCCCTACCTGCTCACAAATGCATGCTTAGACTACATAATTAGCTTATTCCACTACTTGTATTTGGGATAATTCCTTTCATTCAATTTGAATGTTCACCTCTCCTTTTCCATCTATCGTTAACATACATTTCTCAATACACCGATAAACTGACCTTCTCAAAAAAGCTTTTCTGGATTAATCTGCAGGAATGAAGTTAACTTTTATGACTATTCTAAACTAAAGGATTATATTTAGAAGAAACAAATCAGACCAATAGATACAGTGCATTTCTTTCTTCTTCCTGCTTTCAATAGGCCCTACAACTTGAGAAAATTTGCATATCTGAGAACCAGTTCACATGCACACGCATACCATACACACATACACATATACACACACAAATAACAAAGATGCATAAAAGCCTGAGAGAAGTAGTCTATTTTATTACATAAGTTTTGTTTTTAAGCAAGAACTAATAATGTCATGGGTGAAAAATGTATCATTGACAATTTAATCCCACTAATAGTTATTGAGGTTATGGGAAGACAGTAGTAAAGCAGATATGGGATATATCCTTCTTAAAACTGGTTATGATAACAAGTAAAATTAATCTTTGATAGAAGTTAAAATAGTGATTAGCCCTGGGGGTTGAAGGGTAAGTGTGAAAATTGACTGGATATATTATATATCTTAACCCTTTCGGTGGTTATATAAATTCATTAACTTTTGTACATTACTATATATAAATATTCTTCAATAAATGTTTTAAAGTAAAAAAAAAGATACGTGGGATATATATACTACCAAGTATTAATCTTCCAACAATATCTAGGTAAACTACACATTTCTCCTAAGCGTTTCTTGAAAATTATATTTTGCCCTCCTTTTAGGAAAGTTACTATGACGAGTTAGTCTATAAAGTTATCATAGAAAGTGCCATTTATAATGTATTACTATCTCAAAAATAAAATCATTGCCAACAATAATTGCCCTATTAGGTCATACCAAAGGAAAGTATGCTCACCAATTTATTTATTTTCCATCCTTTTTCCTCAAGTTGTACATACAAGCTGAGAGCAATATAATCTTACCCCAGTGGGAAAGGAACTATTTGAATAAATTAAATGTGTATAACATTTATATTGAATATTTACTATAAACAGAGGCAAAAACAAATTTTGGGATTTGCAGTTCATAAAAATGCAAAGGTGGAGGTTACTTTAAAAAGTGAACAACTTTATGAGTAATTATTTATAGTGAAAATGTAGTTATAATGAGAATACCTCAATTATAAACTTTTAAAATATTAATATCAAAATCACATTTCTGAAAAAATATTTAATTAATTGCTTGACAACTAAAAGTAAATAATTTTCTAGATTTTTCTCTGCATTTGACAAAATATTGTGGCATCATCTTTTTGGGGGGAGAATGAAGTTAATTCTTGCCTCTAGCATGGTTTATTAATTTTTTTTTTTATTACTTACAGCTTAGGAATTTTCCTTTCATCTTCACAACTTATTGGTAACCTCAGTTACATTTTGATTGTGAAACTGGGAATAAACTCTAAAGTGTGTTTTGTATACAAGCTGTAAAATGTTAAAGCATTCCAGTGTTCTTGTGCATTTGCTTATTTTACCCATATTTTTGAATTGATACTCATTAACCAGTTTGTCTTCAGTATATACAGTATATACTGGCATATTTGAGTTTTCGCCTACTTCCATTGATGCACTTTATTTCACATAAGCAAGAGATTTAAATGTTTCCAAAGTGGTCATATGATCCACCCTTCTTTAATTTGATTATCAAACAAGACAAAAGTTTATTCTTCATTCAAATTTTATCTCTTCCTCTTAATGAGTTACTGAAATGGTATTATCTATTATTTTGTTTAAAACTTATGTTAATGTGTAAAAATATTTCTATTTTTTTACTTATCTTTATTCTGTTTTTCAAAATCTATTATTTTTACCTGACTTTTCACTATTTAATTACTTAATACATTGTCTGATAAAAATTTTTATTTCCTTCATATGTCCAAATCAGAAGTTAATAATTTTTCACTTGTTTTATTCAAGTACCACAAAACATCTTTAAAAAATACAGTTAAAAGGGGCACCTGCATGGCTCAGTCAGTTAAGCATCTGCCTTCCGCTCAGGTCATGATCCGGGGTCCTGGGATCGAGGCCCGCATCGGGCACCCTGCTCAGCAAGGGAGCCCACTTCTCCCTCTCCCTCTGCCTGCCGCTCCCCCTGCTTGTGCTCTGTCCCTCTGTCAAATAAATAAATAAAATCTTTGGGGCACCTGGGTGGCTCAGTCATTAAGCGTCTGCCCTCGGCTCAAGTCATGGTCCCAGGGTCCTGGGATTGAGTCCCGCATCAGGCACCCTGCTCAGCGGGAAGCCTGCTTCTCCCTCTCCCACTCCCCCTGCTCTCTCGCTATGTCTCTCTCTGTCAAGTAAATAAATAAAATCTTAAAAAAAAAAATCTTTTAAAAAATGCAGTTAAGATAGCTCATCCAGTTTAATAGATAATGTAAGTTCATTGAGAAAGAAAAAGAATATGGTACTTCTTATAATTGTATGTGCTATATGATCAAGTACATTTATAACAGATGAGCATTTCCATTTTTAATGGCATCAATGAAAACCAAATTCACTGCTTATAATTTTGCATATCTGAAGATGGAATTTCCATAGACTAACTTCCAGCTCTATGTATTTCAAGTTCTATTTCTCCTCTACCACTCACATTCTCCAGAGTATGTTAAAATATCACATCTGGCTTTGCATCTCTCCATTTTGATGCCAGCTGAATCAGCAGAATGGGAAGTACTTATATTCCTGAAAGTCATTTTAATACCAGGATGACTAGGAATAACTTAGTCGTACAGGAAACTGACTATGAAGCAAATGGATACATTCTACAAAACTTAGGCTAAATATATCAGCAAGTGAGTTTCTCTTAGCTAGATCATAAAAGTGCTTTATAGCCTCTCCAAGTCACCCAACAAGAAAGGCAGTAAGATGTGCAATAAAATGGAAGTCAGAGTAAAAACAGGTAGCAGTCTTAACTGATTGTGATTAAAATATCTCATGCTTGCAAATTTTATAAAAAATATGTCTTTGATGACACATTTATAGGCCCCCTCTTATTACTTCAAGAGCAGCCTTTTTACAGGGTTTCTGAAGCTTAAACTTCACTAGCTTTATGGTTAATCTGCTTGTGACTGTAAGAAGGATACAATGAAACCACTTGCCTCATTTGTTATTTTTTTCATTTCTGTTAATTACACTTTGACTCTTCCTTCCAGCTTGCATGATATTTAACCATTTGCCAATCTTGCATATTTTAGAACTGAAATAGCTTTTAAATCAGTGCTTATTTTCTCTTCTCTACTCATTATTACTATTTTAATTTGAGCCTTTTGGTTATCATCTACTCTATCATCTATTCATTTTCCAACTAATGGCTACAGCTCTTATTCCTTGTCCAATTTTGTTTCAGACATGTTATCATATCAAGCTTTAAATCATATCAAGGCCTTTCAATTTATGTCATATTCCTGCCTTGGTCATACCACTTTAATGTTCTCTATTGTCTGTTGAATTCATTATGAACTCCTAAGCCAGGTGTCAAGGCCACCTATAATTTGGCTTTATTCTATCTTTGCAAAAAATTAAAAAAGAAAGTGATTAACAAAGCATACATATTTATATAACTACAAGTAGTTCATACTTTCCTTGAGGCCAGAGATTATTCTTTACTTCATGGATCTCTAATCCTTAACATAGAAATGTACACATATTCAATTTTTGTTGAAATAAAGTGAAAGACAACAACATACTGGATTGATGTAGACAGTGAATTTTCAAATGGAATCTCTCCACCAAATTTGTATTTTATATCAGCCAAGTGTCTAGACATTTGCAGATGAGAAATATACTAAGTTCACAAGTGATCAAATTTTACCAACTTTTTATGCCTATTTATTGTGATCAGTACTGCAAAGTTATTTTTATTTTCATATCTCATGTATTTTAGGAACTGCAAGTGATTTTAGCATCCTTGTTCCTTAATACTGTTTTGAGAAAAAGAGTCCCTCTCGGCATCAGTCAAAATTCAGTCTGGGAAGTATAGCTACTAACCTATTTTGATTGACAATATTTACTATAGGTAAGAGACCTTACACGAATGTGGGCAAAAAGGGAGAAGTAAAGTTCTGGATGAGAGAATGAGAGGATCAGAAAGTCACTAGCCAGTTCACCTGAAGCAATAGTGCAAGAGGACAAAGTGAAGAATAAGAAATATCAAATGAGCCAAGTACACCCAGTGTCAAAATGGAACTAAAAAGAGGTGTTTCTGGAACATTCTATAGTAAGCTCTTGTACCTACATAGTTACCACCACTGTGGATCTGAGACCACTCTTGGTCAGCAAAGCCAGTAGTCAGGATGATAAGCTGAATGTGGAGTGGAGAATAATGGGGACAACATAGGGCCTTCAGCTTGTCTGATCACAAGACTTTTCAAAAGTTAAGTCTGCATGCTTCATATCAGCCTTCCAAAACTTGTGTGAGTTCTTCTTGGGACCAACTAACTCTAGGGTCATCAGACCAAGAGGACTCAGGGAAGCATAGTTTTAGTCTTAACCAAGTTGATATCATACAATATACTTCACTGTTGCTCTTGAAGAAATTCTTGTCCATTTGTGAACCCATGGCAATTTGTTAACCAGTGGTGCACTGGAAATTTTCTCTGGAAAAACTAAATAACTGAAAAATTAAGAAACTTGATCTGGGGCTCTTCCCAATTTCTATCTTGAAAATACTCACATTAAGGCCAATTTCAAGTCCCAAAGTGATCTCACTGAACATGGAGTTGGGAAGAAATGTTAACAATAAGCTCTCCTAAATCAGTTTGAGCCAGTTCAAAACTCCACTGGTACCCTCTTCTCGTATTAATTGATATAATCAATATAACACTGTCTTTGTTAACCCTACAGTTCAATTTTAGCATCAGCTATAGCCATACAGATTTTTCTCCATCTCACTCACTGTATAGTCCTGGTATTGACTTAAAAATCCATAGACTTTTAATTTTATTTGATCTGTTTTTCATGGCAAAATATTTTTTCCTCTCTTCTACTCAATCCAGGGTTATACTATGATATGTGTATGTGTGTGTATATATATATATATGTATGTATATGTATATATGTATGTATATTTATGTATGTATATATATCTATATAATATCCATAAATTGATGGTATATCTGTATCTATTTTTATATCTTCAGTAGAAGTTGCATTACCTTCAGTGGCACCTTAGTGTGTACTTTATTAAAATCTATTCTGCTGGGCACACTGTGAGCCCTCTCAATCTAGAAATGTGGATATTTCAAGAAATGGAAATTGTCTTGCGTTATGTCATTATGCCTATAATAATGTGTATGTGTATGTATTCTCATCTCTATTCCTAAAACTATCGCTTTATTTTCCAAGGAAATTATTAATTTCATTTGGTTTTGAAATTCAATTGAGTTTAGTTTTGTGAATTAGTCTTATACATTTTTCCCTTAAGTAACATATCTTTGAAATTATTTTACATATTTTCCTAAACTGAGTTTTATGAATTTATTTTAGAGAAAAAAATATATTTATCTGCCAAAAAAAGCAATTTAGTAATGAGCATGAAGCGTTCATGTATCTACTTAATATACACAGGTACTAATTGCATGGTTTGTAAGAAGAATCATTTGGTTCAAAACACATCTGGTTAATTGTGATTTTTTTTTTTAACTTTTGCCCTTTCATACATGCTTCAGATGATATGTATCTAGTAGCTAATGAGTATCTTCTAAAATATACACTTGAAAATCACTTTTTGCTTGAATTTTTTTTCATTTTTAATACAAATTTTCCTTTAAAAATATACAACTCTTTCAATGATCTACCATTTTTTTTCTAGATTACCATCTCTGAATTACAATGCCATAGAATTAAGAAGATGCATGTTGGTTTTTCATTCATTCAATTTATACTTAAATCCTCTGTCATTATTTGCCAGACACTGAACTAAGCATTCAGGAAAGAGAAATGAAAGATATGATTTTTACCCTTTAAAGTTCTCAGTCTAACAATGAAATGAGGCCAGTTAGCATCAATTTCAATACAGTGAGATAAGTGTTATAAAATCAGAGAAGGAGAATGACCTAGAATGTGGGAATGTATAATATATTTGTATTATTTATTTATTTATTTATTTATTTATTTATTTATTTATTTATTAGAGAGAGAGAGAGAGCATGAGGGGGGGAAGGTCAGAGGGAGAAGCAGACTCCCTGCCAAGCAGGGAGCCCGACGTGGGACTCGATCCTGGGACTCCAGGATCATGACCTTAGCTGAAGGCAATCGCTTAACCAACTGAGCCACCCAGGCACCCTGTATAATATATTTTTTATATTGTAGACCTATGGCAACTGAATTTGGAGAGTTCTATTTCCAGAAATATATTTTGGGAGCAATAATGTATATGCTGAATGTCGATGCCTGACATTCAGGTCCCTGATTTCATACAGGTCCCTGATTTCATATAGTTATTTCTCTTTTTCCTCTCACATTTCAATGATTTTTCATTAATTTTATTCTTGAATTTCAAAAAGATATTCCAGATTTTTGGTGTGAAAATCTTCCATTTGTGAGGCCACATTTTGGGAAAGTGTATTATTTCTCTGACAATTGTATCACATCCCTTTTCTCTGTTCTCTTTAAAAGTCCTTTTGCTAAAATGTAGGAAATTTGGATTCACCAACCCTGAAAAATGAGAAAATAACCCAGGGATTCTTTTAATATTCTTCATGCTGGAAAATTTGTTTTTTCTAGTAAGAAGCTAAAATTGGAGAGTGAAATAAATATTTCAAAATTGTGATAATCCCTAAATACAAGGGAGTATGAAAAGCTTAATGAGTCTATTATGTGTACTACCTCGCATGTGTTAAGTGTTAGGTCATTTAATTCTAACAACAGCCTGATGAACTTTGCATCACCAAAAATTGCTTGGGAACAGTTAATTATATCATAGGTTTAATTCTGTCCATCTGATCTTAGATTTCGAGGAAACCATGGTGCTCAAAATCAATTTTGTGTCACTACATTTATAATTATGTAAGTAACTGCATTTAAATTACTATATTTTAATCAGTTAACTTTTTTCCCCTCCTCCGTCCAACCCACACACACAACTCATACTTAGTTTAGTTAAGCACTCACATGTATGACCAATGAATTGAGCACATTAGTTAAGTCCTACTTACCCTTCACTTCTTCAAGGAAGTCTCCTCTGAACCCACAAAACCAGAGAGGACCAGCTACAAAATTTGTGTAATCCAGTGCAAAATGAAAACATGAGGCCTTTTGGTCAAAAATCATTAAAACTTGGTGGAGGGGTGGAGCAAGATGGTGGAGGAGTAGGAGACCTGGATTTCCTCTGGTCCCAGGAATTCAGCTGGATAGGGATCAAACCATTCTGAACACCTACGAACTCAACAAGAGATCGAAGAAAAGAATAGCAACAACTCTCTGAACAGAAAAGCGACCACTTTCTGGAAGGTAGGACGTGCAGAGAAGTGAATCTGAGACGATATTCGCGAGGATAGATGGCGGGGGAGGGGTCTCCATCAGCCACTTCTGGCAAGTGATAGAGCAGCTGAGCACAAAATCGGAACTTTTAGAAGTCTGCTCCGCTGAGGGACGTCACTCCAGTGGCTAAGTGGGGGGTGGAACCCTCGTGGGACAGTGTGGTCTCAGGACCCTTGGGGTCACAGAAAGACTGGGGGTGCCTGAGTGCGGCAGAGGTCCCAGGTATTGGAGTGGGGAAGCTGGCTGCAGAGACGGAGCCGAGGCGTAGGCTCTCAGCTCAGGGTTGCCATAAACCGTGATCTGCGGCACAGTCGGGCCCCTGCTCCTCCAGCAGGGACCCAACAAGCGGCAGATCCGGGGAGACTCACCTTCCTTCCCCGGGAGGAGCGGCACGGGAGTGCACCGTAGGGATCTGCTGGGTTTGGAGACTCCACCCCAAGTCGGGTGCCAGAGATAGAAACACTGGGTCACAGGCCGGGTGAACACAGAGTGCGGCCGGAGACCGGGGAGCCGGGAGTGACTGACTGCTTTTCTCTGGGGTCTCACTGAGGATCGGGGCCCCAAGTTCTCGGCTCCTCTGGGGCAGAGATTGGGAAGCCACCATTTTCACTCTCAGCCTCCAAAGCTGTACGGAAAGCTTGCAGGGAACAAAAGCTTCCGAGAGCAAACCCGAGCAGATTACTTAGCCTGGACCCAGCAAGGGTGGGGCAATTCTGGCTCAGGCAAAGATATTTGGCAAGACATCAGGCAAAGATCAGCAAGAACAGCCAGCCAAGACCAAGTTTACCAATCAATGAGAACGGCAGAACTCCAGAGCTAGGGGAATACTGCACATAGAATCCATGGCTTTTTTACCATGATTCTTTAGTCTTTCAAGGTTAATTTTTTTAACTGTCTTTTTTTTTGTTGAATTTTTCTTTTCCCTTTTTCAACCAACATCTTATCAATCCCTTTTTAAAAAAACATTTTTATTTTTCATTTTTAGAGTCATATTCTATCCCTTCATTGTAGTTATCCTTATTTGGCCATATATATATAAGTTGATCTCTCTTTAAAATTTTGAGATACAGTTTCTTCTAACAGATCAAAATATACCCTAAATCTCTAGTGTATGGCTTTGTTCTAGTCTCCTGCCTGATCACATTCTCTCCCAATTTTTTTTCTCTCTCTCTTTTTTAATCCTCTTTCTTTTTTCAAACAACTTCTTATCTTATCAATTCCTTTTATAAATTTTTTTCTAATTTTCATCTTTACAGTCATATGCCATCCCTTCATTGTATCAACCCTTATTTTTGTACATATATAAGTTTTTCTTTCTTTAAAATTTTGGGAGGCACTTTCTTCTAACAATCCAAAATACACCCAAAATCTAGCACTGATCTGTGCACGATCCTGATCATATTTGATCACATTCCTTTTTTTTTTGTTTTCTCTGTTTTTGTTTGTTTTTATCTTTTTCTTTTTTTTTTCTTTTTCTTCTTTTTTTCTTTTTTTTTTTTTCTTTCATTCCCTTTCTTTTCCCCCAGCTTCAGGTCTTTTCTGATTTGTTTAGAGTATATTTTCTGGGGACGTTGTTACCCTGTTAACATTTTGTTCTCTCATTAATCTATTCTCCTCTGGACAAAATGACAAGATGGAAAAAAATCACCTCAGCAAAAAGAACAAGAGGTAGTACTGACTGCCAGGGACCTACTCAATACGGACATTAGTACTATGTTGGACCTAGAGTTCAGAATGATGATTTTAAAGATACTAGCTGGGATTGAAAAAAGCATGGAAGTTATTAGATAAACACTTTCTGGAGAAATAAAAGAACTAAAATCTGATTGGGGCACCTGGGTGGCTCAGTCGGTTAAGCGGCTGCCTTCAGCTTAGTTCATGATCCCGGGGTCCTGGGATCGAGCCCCGCATCGGCTCCCTGCTCATCAGGGAGCCTCCTTCTCCCTATTCCTCTGCCTGCCTCTCTGCCTACTTGTGCTCTCTCTCTCTGTGTCAAATAAATAAATAAAATCTTAAAAAAAAAAAGAACTAAAATCTAACCAAGTCAAAATCAAAAAGGCTATTAACGAGGTGCAATCAAAAATGGGCGTGCTAACTGCTAGGATAAATGAGGCAGAAGAGAGAATCAGTGATATAGAAGACCAAAAGATGGAAAATGAAGAAGCTGAGAAAAAGAGAGATAAACAAGTACTGGATCATGATGGCAGAATTCAAGAGATAAGTGATACCATAAGACAAAACAACATTAGAATAATTGGGATCCCAGAAAAAGGAGAAAGAGAGAGAGGGGCGGAAGGTATATTGGAGCAAATTATAGCAGAGAACTTCCCTAATTTGGGGAAGGAAACAAGCATCAAAATCCAGGAGGCACAGAGAACCCCTATCAAAATCAATAAAAATAGGTCAACACCCTGACACCTAATAGTAAAACTTTCAAGTCTCAGAGACAAAGAGAAAATCCTGAAAGCAGCTCAGGAGCAGAGATCTGTAACCTACAATAGTAGAAACATTAGGTTGGCAACAGACCTATCCACAGAGACCTGGCAGGCCAGAAAGGACTGGCAGGATATATTCAGAGCACTAAACAAGAAAAATATGCAGCCAAGAATACTCTATCCAGCTAGGCAGTCATTGAAAATAGAAGGAGAGATAAAAAGCTTCCAGGACAAACAAAAACTAAAGGAATTTGCAAACACGAAACCAGCCGCATAAGAAATCTTGAAAGGGGTCCTCTAAGCAAAGAGAGAGCCTAAAAGCAACATAGACCAGAAAGGAACACAGACAGTATATGGTAACAGTCACCTTACAGGCAAGATAATGGCACTAAATTCATATCTTTCAATAGTTACCTTGAATGAAAATGGTCTAAATGCCCCAATCAAAAGACACAGGCTATCAAATTGGATAAAAAAAAAAAAAAAAGACCCATTCATATGCTGTCTGCAAGAGACTCATTTTAGACCCAAAGACACCCCCAGATTGAAAGTGAAGATATGGAAAACCATTTACCATGCTAATGGACACCAAAACAATGCTGGGGTGGCAATCCTTATATCAGACAAATTAGATTTTAAACCAAAGACTATACTAAGAGATGAGGAAGGACCCTATATACTACTTAAAGGGTCTATCCAACAAGAAGATCTAACAGTTGTAAATATCTATGCCCCTAACATGGGAGCAGCCAATTATATAAGGCAATTATAACAAAAGCAAAGAAACAAATCAACAACAATACAATAATAGTGGGGGACTTTAACACCCCCCTCACTGAAATGCACAGATCATCTAAGCAAAAGATCAACAAGGAAATAAAGACTTTAAATGACACACTGGACCAAATGGACTTCACAGACATATTCAGAACATTACACCCCAAAGCAACAGAATACACATTCTTCTCTAGTGCCCATGGAACATTCTCCAGAATCGATCACATCCTAGGTCACAAAACAGGTCTCAACTGGTACCAAAAGACTGGGATCATTCCTTGCCTATTTTTAGACCACAATGCTTTGAAACTAGAACTCAATCACAAGAGGAAAGTCAGAAAGAACGCAAATACATGGAGGCTAAAGAGCATCCTACTAAAGAATGAATGGGTCAACCAGGAAATTAAAGAAGAATTTTAAAAATTCATGGAAACAAATCAAAATGAAAACACAACTGTTCAAAATCTCTGGGATGCAGCAAAGGCAGTCCTAAGAGGAAAGTATATAGCAATACAAGCCTTTCTCAAGAAACAAGAAAGGTCTCAAGTACACAACCTAACCCTACACCTAAAGGAGCTGGAGAAAGAACAGCAAAGAAAGCCTAAACTCAGCAGGAGAAGAGAAATAATAAAGATCAGAGCAGAAATCAATGAAATAGAAACTAAAAAACAGTAGAACAGATCAACGAAACTAGGAGCTGGTTCTTTGAAAGATTTAACAAGATTGATAAACCCCTGGCCAGACTTATCAAAAAGAAAAATGACTCAAATCAACAAAATCATGAATGAAAGAGGAGAGATCACAACCAACACCAAAGAAATACAAACAATTATAAGAACATATTATGAGCAACTCTATGCCAGCAAATTAGATAACCTGGAAGAAATGGATGCATTCCTAGAGATGTATCAACTACCAAAACTGAACCAGGAAGAAATAGAAAACCTGAACAGACCAATAACCATTAAGGTAATTGAAGCAGTCATCAAAAATCTCCCAAAAAACAAAAGCCCAGGGCCAAATGGCTTCCTAGGGGAATTCTACCAAACATTTCAAGAAGAATTAATACCTAATCTTCTGAAACTGTTCCAAAAAATATATTGGAAGGAAAACTTCCAAACTCGTTTTATGAGGCCAGCATTACCTTGATCCCCAGACCAGACAAAGATGCCATCAAAAAGGAGAATTACAGACCAATATCCTTGATGAACATGGATGCAAAAATTCTCACCAAAATACTAGCCAATAGGATCCAACAGTACCTTAAAAGGATTATTCACCACGACCAAGTGGGATTTATCCCTGGGCTGCAAGGTTGGTTCAACATCCACAAATCAATCAATATTGTAATGTAATGATACAATATTTTAAAAGAAAGAACAAGAATCATATGATCCTCTCAATAGATGCAGAAAAAGCATTTGACAAGCTACAGCATCCTTTCTTGATCAAAACTCTTCAGAGTATAGGGATAGAGGGTAATAGCTCAATATAATGTCCACTATCACCACTGCTATTCAACATAGTATTGGAAGTCCTAGCCAGAGCAATCAGACAACAAAAAGAAATCAAAGGCATCCAAATCAGCAAAGAAGAAGTCAAACTCTCGGGTGCCTGGGTGGCTCAGATGGTTAAGCGTCTGCCTTCGGCTCAGGTCATGATCCCAGGGTCCTGGGATCGAGTCCTGCATCGGGCTCTCTGCTCCTTGGGAACCTGCTTCTCCCTCTGCCTCTCTCTCTCTCTGTGTCTCTCATGAATTAATAAATAAAATCTTTAAAAAAAAAAAAAGAATAAGTCAAACTCTCACTCTTTGCAGGTGATATGATACTTTATGTGGAAAACCCAAAAGACTCCACCCCAAAACTGCTAGAACTCATACAGGAATTCAGTCAAGTGGCAGGATATAAAATCAATGCACAGAAATCAGTGGCATTCCTATACACCAACAACAAGACAGAAGAAAGAGAAATTAAGGAACCGATCCCATGTATAATTGCACCCAAAACCATAAGATACCTAGGAATAATTCTAACCAAAGAGGCAAAGGATCTGTACTCAGAAAACTATAAAATACTCATGAAAGAAATTGAGGAACACAAAGAAATGGAAAAATGTTCCATGCTCATGTTTTGGAAGAACAAATATTGTGAAGATGTCAATGCTACCTAGAGCAATCTACACATTCAATGCAATCCCTATCAAAATACCATCCACTTATTTCAAAGACATGGAACAAATAATCCTAAAATTTGTATGGAACCAGAAAAGACCCCGAATAACCAGAGGAATGTTGAAAAAGAAAAGCAGAGGTGGTGGCATCACAATTCTGGACTTCCAGCTCTATTACAAAGCTGTCATCATCAAGACAGTATGGTATTGGCACAAAAACAGACACATAGATCAATGGAACAGAATAGAGAGCCCAGAAATGGACCCTCAACTCTATGGTCAACTCATCTTCGACAAAGCAGGAAAGAATATCCAATGGAAAAAAGACAGTGTCTTCAACAAATGGTGTTGGGAAAATTCCAAAGCCTCATGCAGGAGAATGAAATTGGACCATTTCCTTACACCACACACAAAAATAGACTCGAAATGGTTGAAAGACCTCAATGTGAGACAGGAGTCCATCAAAATCCTAATGGGGAACACAGGCAGCAACCTCTTCGACCTCAGCCACAGCAACTTCTTCCTAGAAACATCGCTAAAGGCAAGGGAAGCAAGGGCAAAAATGAACTACTGGTACCTCATCAAGATAAAATCTTTTGCAGAGCAAAAGAAATAGTCAACAAAACCAAAAGACAACCGATAGAATGGGAGAAGATATTTGCAAATGGCATATCAGATAAAGGGCTAGTATCCAAAATCTATAAAGAACTTATCAAACTCAACACCAAAAGAACAAAGAATCCAATTAAATATGGGCAGAAGACATGAAAAGACATTTTCCCAAAGAAGACATCCAAAGGGCCAACAGACACATGAAAAAGTGCTCAACATCGCTCGGCATCAGGGAAATCCAAATCAAACCCTCACACCAGTCAGATACCACCTCACACCAGTCAGAATGTCTAAAATTAACAAGTCAGGAAATGACAGATGTTAGCGGGGATGCGGAAAAGGGGAACCCTCCTACACTGTTGGTGGGAATGCAAGGTGGTGCAACCACGCTGGAAAACAGTATGGAGGTTCCTCAAAGACTTGGAAATAGAGCCACCCTACAATCCAGCAAATGCACTACTGGGTATTTACCCCAAAGATACAAATGTAGGGATCTGAATGTATATGTGCACCCCGATGTTTATAGCACCAATGTCCACAATAGCCAAACTGTGAAAAGAGCCAAGATGTCCACTGACAGATACATGGATAAAGAAGATGTGGTATATATATATATATATAATGGAATATTATGCAGCCATCAAAAGGAATGAGATCTTGCTCTTTGATGTCGTGGATGGAACTTGAGGGTGTTATGCTGAACGAAATAAGTCAATCAGAGAAAGACATGTGTCATATGACCTCACTGATGTGAGGAATTCTTAATCTCAGGAAACAAACTGAGGGTTGCTGGAGTGGGGTGGTAGGAGGGATGGGGTGACTGGGTCATAGACATTGGGGAGGGCATGTGCTATGGTGAGTGCTGTGAATTGTGCAAGATTGTTGAATCACAGATCTGTACCTCTGAACCAAATGATGCAATATATGTTAAGAAAAAAATAAATAAAAATAAGTTAGCAGGAGGGGAAGAATGAAGGGGGGGGAAATCGGAGGGGGAGATGAACCATGAGAGACGATGGACTCTGAAAAACAAACTCAGGTTCTAGAAGGGAGGGGGTTTAGAGAATGGGTTAGGCCAGTGGTGGGTATTAAAGAGGGCACGTTCTGCATGGAGCACTGGGTGTTATGCACAAACAATGAATCGTGGAACACTACATCAAAAACTAATGATGTAATGTATGGTGTTTAACATAACAATAACAAATTTTTAAAAAGTCCTTAAAACTTTAAGAAAATGACAGGAAAGCATTAATTGAAACATAGAACTTTGTTTGATGGTACAGATTGCATGTTCATAAAGATGGCTCATACTTAATTCAGATTAAGTATCTGTTTTCTTTTTAGTTAACTTATGGTACTTTGTGTTTTACTTATCATAGCAAGTATGACATTCTAAGGTGATCTACCAAATATTTGTCTGTTACCTCTTCTACTAGTTTACTAAGGCTGCCATAATACAGTCCAACAGACTGGGTGGCTTGAGTAACAGAAATTTTCTTACTATTTTGAGTGAGGCTTCTTTCCTTGGCTTTTACATGGGTGTCTTAGCCCTTAGCTTATACATTGTTTTCTCTCATACCTGTGTCCAAATTTCTTCTTCTTATAAGATTACCAGTCATATTGGATAAGGACTCATTTTAATAACCTCATTTTAACTTAATTACCTCTTTAAAGGCCTCATCTCCAAATACAGTCACATTCTGAGGTCCTTCAGCCCCTCAACAACTCTGTTACAGCTATAGGCTCTTAGGTTAGTGGTCCTAAGTTTGTTGTTTACCATAGTCAATTCAGCATCTATCATATTCAATAGGAAAAAGTAAGCCCACAAATATCCGCTAATTGAAAAAAGTAAGGGAATCAGTGCATGTGTATATAGCAGAGATTTTTATGGTCCATAGTCAAAGGCATTTCAAGCTTCAGAACTGTGGTTCCTGAGATTGGTGAGCATTTTCTGACACAGTCCAAAAAAAAAAAAAAAAAAAAAGTGCTGGATTAGTAAATGTAAATTTCATGAGATGATTAAGTCATTACTCAAAAAAGTTTTGTTTGAACTTTTTTCTGTATCTAGATGGAATGTCAGGTAAAATATAGTAATTTAACAATTCTTTTAAAAATGATTATGTTTTAGAAAAGTTATTTTTTAAACTACTCAGCTTACAGAAAAACATGTTAAAATAGTGAAGATTTTGAAAATTATTTTTAAGTGGAAATGCTAATTTATGCAGCATTTTATTTTGGGTTAATGTATAATTTTATTACTTTAGAAATAAAGGTGAATTTTATAACTTTATTCAAAGTTTAGTTCTAATTTATCACTTACCAAATACTGCTGAAATATCAAAACCTCACTAGAGAATGTGATTTAATTTCATGAAATATTGGGTCAAATGTATTACAAAGATTCATCTGCATATAAAAGACATTAGGCAACTAGATTGAAGATACTCTTATAAATGCAATCTACATAATCTTTGAAAAATGGTGTGCTCTAAACTGAATGAAGTAGATATTCTTTGAAGTAACAGATTTTAACTTTTTTTATTCTGGTAATAAAGTAACTAAAATCTATTAGGCAGATGTTAAAATTAGAAATCAATTAACTTGTACATAGGTCTAAATTGAAAATTGTCTCCTGGAACTGAGGACAAAAATAATTTTTTAAGTAATTTTGTCTCTACTAGATTCTATTGGGCCTTCTGAAAATATTATTCTGAAGTTTTTCTTATTTTTTGAGACAAAAATAGTATTCAACTGCTGTTCCTTTCTCCTTATTTTTTCTAGCTGTTTAGTTAGAACCATGACTGGGCCAAGATGCACAAATATGAAAGAGTCTTAAAATGGACTAAGCCCTAAAATTCCACAAATAGAAACTGCTAACCCATCCCTGTGTTTTTACCCAATGTGACCCTGGTTCTTTCCATAGGGAAGAAAATGAGTATCTCCTTTCTGGTCCAGCACAAAGCTCTGGGTCCAATTTTTCTTTTACCTGTTTGCTTCTCCAAAATAAACGATTGGAAATGTGTTATTCTGAGGATTCTAAATATAAATTTCATAAAGAAAATATAATAAAAATAACATTTTATGATTATAATGTAATACAACTGAAGAAAAGAAAAAAAGCCCTAAAAGTATCAGTGCCAAATTAATGAACTGTTCCTTAAAAATGTGTAAGATCCCAAGGATCCATTTGCTTTAAATCAGTCTTCCATTTTATTGTCACCCTCATTTCTCAATACTTGTTTTATCCATTTTAAATGCATATTATCTAATACATTGATTATGCTCTGATCAGCTATTTTAAATCTAGGTTTTGTATTTTAATATTTTGTTATCATTGCTGTTTTCTTTCATTTTTAATTTGTTTGTATATAATTAAATAAAATATAATTATTTTATTATTTAAATATTTATTTATTTATGTGTGTATTTATTTACTGATTAATTTGAGAGCGAGAGCGTAAGCGAGCAAGGGAGAGAACACTAGCGGCAGGCAGAGACAGAGGGAGAAGCAGTCTCCCCACTGAGCAGGGAGCCTGATGTGGGGGCTTGATCCTGGGACTCCAGGATCATGACCTGAGCTGAAGGCAGACACTTAACTTAGTGAGAGACCCAGGTGCCCCCAAATGCAATTATTTTAATATTCAAAATGTATGTGGTGGAAGAAAATATATTATTTCAGATAGTATCACATATTTAACTTTAGAACTTATCTCTGTAATTAGTAATAATTTTCAATAATAACCATTATTCATTTCAGGAAGAAATAATTGAAGATTGTAATGAGCTTTCAAAAAAACAATGCAGTAGTAATTAGACATAGTAAGAGATTGTTTATTCTTCTTAACTGATAACCTTCACTGGAAATCCCCTGGAATATTCATTTTAAAATATGTTAAATTTTGAGATATAAATAAGATGTATGGGTTGATTAAATTAACATTATTATTATTATTATTGCAAATGGCACATCTATTAAATTCATTCTGAATGTGTGAATAATACATTTAACATTCTAATAGCCTTTTACATAAACTTTTGAAAATGTACATTTTAAATCATTATATAATTTACTAAGAACAGCTATTGTCCTCTAAAATTATAGACTCTTCCATCATTTGACTTCTGAGGGCTCGTATTGCTATAACTGTGATTGTGATAAATTATAAATATTGATATTTTAAAGTACATTTCAGAATCAAAATCAATTGTATATAATCTTGCACATTTTTAACAAAGAGCCTGATAAATTAATTTGTGTTTTGAAATCATAGCTCAAGTACATAAAATATAATTTTAAATATTCTTGCTCAATTCTATTGGAAAGATTTTATGGTTTTAATTATTGTAAATCTGAAACATCTGGTAAATTATCATTGTGTTCATCAGAGAACACTGGGAAAAGTTATTGTTATACTTGCTTTTGGCATGTTTTAATATAGTTAAATTTCATGCTTACTTTTCATACTCACTGGGACCATATGCTGTAATTATCTAAGTGAGGTCACCAAAAGGTGAGAAAAGTAAAATTCTATACCAAAATATTTCATGAGAACTTCTTTTACAATGTTTTGAAGCACTGTTAATAAGAGTAAGGAAAGTCAACATCCATAACAACTCCGATTGTATTAGTTGTTTCCACAATTTTTTTCAGATATAGGAATATGCTTTTTATCCTTACCCAGTATCAAATGTGAAACAGAGAAAAATAGAAGTCACATACTAGATGAATAACCTCTAAGTCACCCTATGTTGCCCCCATAGACATCCTCGATTGTAGGCAATTGAGGGATAACCTCACAGGAACAAGAAGAAACATAATCAACATTTCGGATAGCACACTGGTTTTAAATAGATGACTGTGGAGATTTTCTAGGATTTATCTTAAAGATATGACAGAAAAACTAAATATTTTTCCTTTCCTCACTCCTCACTTTTCTTAGTTCATCCTAAATATTAGAAATATCACATCACTCTTGAAAGATTATTGAGATAGCTAACTGCCAGTAATCCCAATCCATGGCAGAAGACTTCCAAAAGACATCCGTGACTAATAATAGCAGAGGGTAGTGTTTAAAGTTAATAAAGCTGTACTTAATTATTTTTTAATTAAGGAATCACTTCAGGATTCAAATGCAAAATATCTTGGTCTCAATGTTGGGTTTTAAATGTATAAAACCAAATTTAAGTTGCTTAATTAAAAAATGTTTTACATGAATTAGGATAGTCATTGTGTTCATGCTTAATATGCTTTTGTTTTCCAAATTTGGGACTTTTAAAAATACTTATGTTGCAATGAAATTTGACTTCCATATTAAGGGGAAATATGTTTCCTTTTAGGCTCTCAGATCATTCAATTTTTTTCTTAGTTCTTTTTCTTTCTCTTCTGTCTTAATTTTCATATATCTATATCTTCCTTATATTAAGCATTGTAGAGAGAGTGTTGAATAAGCATGTATGTTTTACAGTGAGATGACAATCTAGTGGATGAAAAAATAAGACTTAAGTATCTATTAGAATTGATTACTCAACAAAGTCCAAAGTAGACTTCATCAAAATGATGTAAGCACAACTGAAGATATCAACATATATAAAGATATTAATATACTATGTTTTTTATTGTCTTAAAAATCTTTCTATAAGACAGTTCATCAAAAACTTCCATTATCAACTACCTTATCATAATCAGGTATTCTTAATGTTCATCTGTAAAAGTGTTAGTAAGTTATACAGCAGAGGACTTAATTTTCTTTTTGTGGGAGTTGTCAAATGATTTACTGAAATACTTTTCTTTGTAGTCTTTAAATAGCAGTAAGATCGACAATCTACAAATTTAGCAACTTCAGCAACATACTATGAAAAGTTTTCAATTTTTTTTAAGATTTATTTATTTAATCATGAGAGACAGAGAGAGAGGCAGAGGCAGAGGGAGAAGCAGGCTTTCTGCAGAGCAGGGAGCCCATTGTGGGACTTGATCCCAGGACTCTAGAATCAGATGTTTAACTGACTGAGCCACCCAGGCACCCCAAAAAGTTTTCAGTTTTGAGAGGCATCAAAATATGTCATATTCTTTAGACCACAGAAGACACTTGTAGCACTCTTCAGCATTATGAAGGGCAATTCCAATGTGCATACTTGTTTTCCAAAACTCTTGTCAACTAGTTTTATAGTATATTAAAAGAATATTTTTTAAATACCTACTATCCAGGAACTTAAAGATGGAGAAATAAGTACAGTTTTCCTTTTGATGGTTTTATAGTATAGTATATGTGTAAACTAAAAGTTACATTCAACAAACAAATAAATAAACTTGCAGTTGGTAGGCAGCAAAGATCCCAAGAAGAAAGCTACAGCCAACAGAAAGGGAGCTAAGAAAAATGCTAAGTAGAATCTCCAGGTTGAGTAACAAGAATTGGCATTTAATACCTTCCCAGGAGGAGGCCTTCCCAGGAGGAAATGTAGAAAGTAGAGATTTTAAGATTCCAAAGACAACTCAAGTCTCTGACCACTAAACTACACAACAAGAAGGTAAACTAAAATTAACTTACAGATAAAACTAAAAGAACTAAAACAGATATTTGAGCTGTCATCCATCAAAGAATGAGTTTAATATTTGAATTTAATCAAGCTAATTGCCTGATAAAATGCCTCACACTCTTGGGAGATATATAATAGAATACAGAGCTTCCAAAACAAAACACACATAGTCTAAGATATCCAAAATTAGTAAACACACAGAGAACAAGGAAAGGCTATCCAAGTTTCTAGAAACAACAACAGAGGCCAAGCTCAAGATGAATTAACCAGATGTTCCAGTTGTTAGACCAAAACTTAGAGACACTATTATGTGGTAAAACAAAACAGAACGTGCTTTTAGTGAATAAAATAATAGAAAACCTCAGTGGAGAAACAGAAAATATAAAAAGAACCAAATGGAAATATGGAACAGAAAAATACAGTATCTTAAGTAAAAATTTTACTGGATAGAATTAACAGGAAAATAAAGATGACATCAGAAATGGCTTGTAACTTCTCTCCATCCATCTTTCCCACCTTCCCCCTCTCTTAATTTAAACACTGGTAAAATGCAATTTTATATAACAGTATCATAAAACATGCTCTTTTTTTAACTTTAATTTTACTTAAATGTTTATTCTGCCATAATAAAATAGATCTATAGCAACTTTTTAAATGTTGGCATAACATCTGTTTATAAAGTTCTAATTTGATTTAGGAAAGTAATTGCCTATTGCAGTTTTAATTAAGGCCTTTAAATGTCTTTTTGATCCTTGACTGTCCAAGCACATGGTATAATTGAACTTCCTGGTTTCTTGTTTTTTAGGTAGTGACATAAGACTAGTTTGGGTGAATGAGTTGGGAATAAAAGCTATCTGCATCACTTCCAGACCAAGACATGAACGATACTCTGCACTCTTTCCTTTTGACAAAAACTTGCGACATCATAGTTAATGACTGTACCAGGCAAATTATATGAATGATGTCAAACAGAGATTCTACTGACATTCTATGGACATGTAGAATAAATGAGATATAAAATCTGTTGTCTTAAGTTACTAGGACTGACGTGGAATTTAGCACTTTGATGTGAGGTGCTATTGCAAGGACAAACTTCAAACATGTGATATAAACTTAGGACCCAAGAAGCAAAGAAACTTATATTGGAGACTAAAAGGATGATAATCCATACTATGCAGTGGAAACACTTGATAACCTAAAGAAATACAAGAAAAATATTCAACCACACTACTAATAAAAGCAGATCTATATTAAAAATGGAAAAAGGAGATTCAACGTCTATACTAAATTTGAAAAATTTCTAAGTTTTTCCAAGCATTCTTTTACGTTATCTGGAGTTTATAACTTTCTGCAAAACAATCTGATAATATGAGTCTTTTGGCAATGTGAAGATTATATTTTATTTGTTCATTTAAATTAACAATGCAGTAACTCTGCTTGTAGGAATATGAATAAAAAAGCATCAAGAGCATGCAAAAAATTCTATAAAATCAAGTATTACTGTATATTTTGTAATTATCCAAATTGAAACCAAATGCTCATTATATTTTACATAAAATGAATAATGGGAAATACTAAGAATTAAAGGTTCAGAGATATTTAATGGCATTGCAAAATATATGGATATAACATTAGGTGCAAAGAAAGTCACAAACTTGCATGTTCAGTGAGGAATCCACCAGATACAAATAAAACAGTAGAGTATCCAGTTTATGAACAGTGTTGCTCTCTGATGGTGCCATCATACCCTTCTGTCACTTTCTTCTTGGACAAGACTATGTTTTCCATTTTTATAAATAAACATGGATTACTTTTCATAAGAAGAACTTAAATATTAATTTACATTTTGGACTTCTCATTTGAATCTATTACATGTATAAAATACATGAAATTTTCTAAGATCATGTACAATTATCTAAAAATCCTATCTTAACACATGTAAATAACATTCTGTATCAAATGTCCTGCTTAAAAACTCTTTTGTCAAGTTCCAATGATACCATAGTCTGAGGTGACAGTAATTCTCCTTTATACATACAATTTTCTCTTTTTGTTTTCTCAAAAATAATCTTAAATGTTGGCTTTCTCAAAAGTTCCCCCTTAAATAGTAGGCAATAATATAGACTCATTGAAGGTAAGCAAAATGCAAGATGCTCAGACTGAGTTGATATTTAGAACCCCTAAAATTACATTTCCCCTCCTTTGAAGAATATCTCAGAAAGATAAAAAATTTACTTAGAAACATGGAAACCTTAAGCCATATATTTTCAAATTCTATGTGTATACATGGAACAACATTTTTGTGATTCAAGCCACTTGAAACAAAATCCTTACCTTATTAAAATAAACTTTTGTTAAAAGTTATGCCAAAATATCCAAAAGAAACATTATTTTTTTCTTTACAATTAGCCAAAATTTTATAGACTGCAAAACATAAAACTTTTGGATTAATAGTGTTTTAGAAATTCTAAGGTTATTTAATTTTGGCTGTTAATTTGACACAAATTTTAAAGTGTAAGACTTATTGCTTTATATATTTGATATATGTGAAAACAATATAATTTGTTCTGAGAATAATAAACATAACTGTAAGATTTTCTCATATAATATTGAGGAAAGTTAGGCAAATTATTGAACAAAATTTTCCCTCTCAATTCACAGACCCTAAAAAAAATGCATACACTAAAATGCATAGATGCATTCACACTATTATACTGGTATTATAAGTGTGGAATAATAGAAAATTTGTATATATATTGATCTTCATTTTCTGGCACATGTTCTTAAAACCCTTGCCATTTCTCAAGCAATGAGAGCACTAGGAACATCTTTTGTTTTAATATTTGTTCTTTTGACGCCCTTGTTCCTAACATCAACCTCTTAAATCCCTTGGGATTTCCTGGATGATAGGAATGTCTTCTCTTCTTTTTTTTTAATTTTTTTTTATTATTATGTTCAATTAGCAAACATATAGTACATCATTAGTTTTTGATGTAGTGTTCAACGATTCATTCTTTGCATGTAATAGCCAGTGATCATCACAACACATGCCTTCCATAATACCCATCACCTGGTGACCCCAACCCCCCACCTCCCTCCCTTCTGTAATCCTCAGTTTGTTTCCCAAAGTCCAGATTCTCTCATGGTTTGTCTCCCTGTCTGATTTCTTCCCATTCAGGTTTCTCTCCCTTCCCCTATGGTCTGTTGTGCTATTCCTTATGTTCCACCTATGAGTGAAACCATATGATAATTGTCTTTTTCTGCTTGATTTATTTCACTTAGCATAATCCCCTTCAGTTCCATTCATGTCAATGCAAAGGTAGTTATCCATTCTTTCTGATGACTGAGTAATTGTATATATGAACCACAACTTCTTTAACCATTCATCAGTTGAAGGACATCTTGGCTCCTTCCACAGCTTGGCTATTGTGGACATTGCTGCTATGAACATTGGGGTGTATGTACCTCCTCTTTTCACTACATCTGTATCTTTGGGGTAAATACCCAGTAGTGCAATTGCTGGGTCATAGGATAGCTCTATTTTCAACCTTTTGAGGAACCTCCATACTGTTTTCCAGAGTGGCTGCACCAGCTTGCATTCCCACCAACAGTGTAAGAGGATTTCCCTTTCTCCACATCCTCGCCAACATTTGTTGTTTTCTATCTTGTTAATTTTTGCCATGCTAAATGGTGTAAGGTGGTATCTCATTATGGCTTTGATTTGTGTTTCCCTGATGGCAAGTAATGTTGAACATTTTTTCATGTCTGTTAGCCATTTGTATGTCTTCTTTGGAGAAAGGTCTGCTCTTGTCTTCTGCCCATTTATTGACTGGATTATTTGTTTTTTGGTATTGAGTTTAAGAAGTTCTTTATAGATCTTGGATACCAGTGCCTTATCTGTAATGTCATTTGCAAATATCTTCTCCCATTCTGTGGGTTGCCTCTTTGTTTTGTTGACTGTTTCCTTTGCTATGCAGAAACTTTTTATCTTTGTTAAGTCCCAAATGTTCATTTTTGCTTTTGTTTCACTTGCCTTTAAAGGCGTGTCTTGAAAGAAATTGCTGTGGCTGATGTCAAAGAGGTTACTGCCTATGTTCTCCCCTAGGATTTTGATGGATTCCTGTCTCACATTGAGGTCTTTCATCCATTTTGAGTTTATCTTTGTGTATGGTGTAAGAGAATGGTCCAGTTTCATTTTTCTGCATGTGGCTGTCCAATTTTCCCAGCACCATTTATCGAGAGACTGTCTTTTTTCCATTGCATATTCTTTTCTGCTTTTTCGAATATTAGTTGACCATAGAGTTGAGGGTCCATTTCTGGGTTCTCTACTCTGTTCCATTGATCTATGTGTCTGTTTTTGTGCCAGGACCAGACTGTATTGATGATTACAGCTTTGTAATATAGCTTGAAGTCATGCATCATGATGCCCCCAGCTTTAGTTTTCTTTTTCAACAATCTTCTGGCAATTCGGGGTCATTTCTGGTTCCATACAAATTTTAGGATTGTTTGTCCCAGCTCTGTGAAAAATGTCATTGGTATTTTGATAGGGATTGCATTGAAAGTGTAGATTGCTCTGGGCAGCATAGACATTTTCACAATGCTTATTATTCCAATCCATGAGCATGGAATGTTTTTCCATTTCTGTGTGTCTTCCTCAATTTCTTTTATAAGTGTTCTGTGGTTTCTAGAGTATAGGTCCTTTACCTCTTTTGTTAGGTTTATTCTTAGGTATCTTATGATTTTTGGTGCTTTTGTAAGTGGAATTGATTCCTTAATTTCACTTTCTTCAGTTACATTGTTAGTTTATAGAAATGCAACTGATTTATGTGCATTGATTTTGTATCCTTTAACGTTGCTGAATTGCTATATGAGTTCTAGTAATTTGGAGGTGGAGTCTTTTGGGTTTTCCACATAAAGTACCATGTCATTGCAAAGAGTGTGAGTTTGACTACTTCCTTGCCAATTTAAATTCCTTTTATTTCTTTTTGTTGCCTGATTGCTGAGGTTAGGACTTCCACAACTATGTTGAAAAAAATGTGGTGAGAGAAGGGCATCCCTGTCATGTTCCTGACCTTAAGGGAAAAGCTCTTAGTTTTTCCCGATTGAAAATGATATTCACTGTGGGCTTTTCATAGATGACTTTCATGATATTGAGATATGTTCCCTCTATCCCTATACTTTGAAGAGTTTTAATCAGGAAAGGATGCTGTATTTTGTCAAATGCTTTTTCTGCATCAATCAAGAGGATCATATGGCTCTTGTCTCTTCTTTTGTTAATGTGATCTATCATGTTGATTGATTTATGAATATTGAACCACTTGCAACCCAGGAATAAATCCCACTTGGTCGTGGTGAATAATCTTTTTAATGTACTGTTGGATCCTATTGTCTAGGATCTTGTTGAGTATTTTGGCATCCATGTTCATCAGGGATATTGGTCTGTAATTCTCCTTTCTGGTAGGGTCTTTGTCTGGTTTGGGGATCAAGGTAATGCTGGCCTCATAGAATGAGTTTGGAAGTTTTCCTTCCATTTCTATTTTTTTAAATAGCTTCAGTAGAATAGGTATGATTTCTTCTTTAAATGTTTGGTAGAATTCCCCTGGGAAGCCATTTGGCCCTAGACTCTTGTTTTTTTGTGAGGTCTTTGATTATTATTTCAATATCTTTGCTGGTTATTGATCTGTTCAGATTGTCTATTTCTTCCTGTTTCAGTCTTGGGAATTTCTAAGTTTCCAGGAATGCATCCATTTCTTCCAGATTGCCTAGTTTGTTGGCATATAGCTGCTGGTAATAAGTTCTAATAAATGTCTCTATTTCTTTGGTATTAGTTGTGATTTCTCCCCTTTCATTCATGATTTTATTAATTTGGGTCCTTTCTCTTTTCTTTTGGATAAGTCTGGCCAGAGGTTTATCAATCTTACTAATTCTTTCAAAGAACCAGGTTCTAGTTTCATTGATCTGTTCTACTGTTCTTCTAGTTTATATTTCATTGACTTCTGCTCTGATCTTTATTATTTATATTTTCCTCTTGGTTTATGCTTGATTTGCTGTTCTTTTTCCAGGTCCTTTAGGTATAAGATTAGCTTGTGCATTTGTGATTTTTCTAATTTTTTGAGAAAGGCTTGGATGGCTATGTACTTCCATCTGAGGACCACCTTTGCAGTATCCCATAGGTTTTGAACCAATATGTTTTAATTTTCATTGGTTTGCATGAATTGTTTAAGTTCTTCTTTGATTTCCTGGCTGACCCATTCATTTTTTTTGCAGGATCTTCTTTAACCTCCAACTATTTGAGTTCCTTCCAAATTTATTCTTGTGGTTGAGTTCCAGTTTCAAAGCACTGTGGTCTGAAAATATGCAGGGAATAATCTCAATCTTTTGCTATTGGTTGAGACCTGATTTGTAACCCAGTACATGATCTATTCTGGAGAAAGTTCCATGTGCACTCAAGAAGAATGAGTATTCTGTTGATTTAGGATGGAATATTCTTTATATATCTATGAAGTACATCTGGGCAATGTGTCATTCAAAGCTCTTGTTTCTTTGTTGATCTTCTGCTTAGATGATCTGTCCATTGCTGTGAGTGGAATCTTGAAGTCTCCTACTATTAATGTATTATTATCAATATGTTTCCTTATTTGGTTATTAATTGGTTTATATAATTGCCTGCTCACATGTTGGGGGCATAGATATTTATAATTGTTAGATTTTCTTGTTGGGTAAACCCTTTAAGCATGATATAGTGTCCCTCTACATCTCTCACTACAGACTTTGGTTTAAAATCTACTTTGTCTGATATGAGGATTGCTACCCCAGCTTTCTTTTGAGGTCCATTGGTGTGGTAAATCATTCTCCATCCCTTCACTTTCAATCTGGAGGTGTCTTTAGGTTCAAAATGAGTCTCTTGTAGACAGCATATGGATGGGTCCTGCTTTTTTATCCAATCTGAAACCCTCTGTCTTTTTATGGGAGCTCTGAGGTTAACTATTGAAAGATATGAATTTAGTGGCATTATATTGCCTGTAAAGTCCCTATTTCTGTTAATTTCTGGTCTATATTGCTCTTGAGGATTTCTCTTTGCTTACAGAATCCCTCTTAACATTTCTTGCAGGGCCGGCTTAATGGTCACATATTCTTTCAGTTTCTGCCTGTCCTGGGAGCTCTTTATCTCTCCATCCATTCTGAATGACAACCCTGCTGGATAAAGTATTCTTGGCTGCATGTTCTTCTCATTTATTACCCTGAATATGTCTTGCCAGCCCTTTCTAGTTTGCCAGGTTTCTGTGGATAGGTCTGATGTTATTCTGATGTTCCTCCCTCCATAGGTAAAGAACGTCCTCTCCCTAGCTACTCTCAGGATAGTTTCTTTGGCTGTAAGATTTGCAAGCTTCACTATTATATGTCAGGTTATTGATCTATTGATCTATTTTTATTGATTTTGGGAGGGGTCCTCTCTCCCTTTTGGACACAAATGCTTGTTTCCTTCCCCAGATTAGAGAAGCTCTCAGCTATG
Source organism: Mirounga leonina (assembly GCF_011800145.1). Lineage (NCBI taxonomy): Eukaryota > Metazoa > Chordata > Mammalia > Carnivora > Phocidae > Mirounga > Mirounga leonina. The sequence goes on along the minus strand of NW_023270387.1, from coordinate 33,245,546 downwards.
ATTTGCTCAAATATACCTCTCTCTCTTTCCACCCGCTTGGAGATCCCAATAATTCTGACATTGGAACATTTCATGGCATCAGTAATCTCTCCAAACCTTTTTTCATGGGCTGCCTATCTCTGTATTCCTCAACTTCCTTCCTTTCCATCAGCTTATCTTCTAGATCACTTACTCTCTCTTCTGCCTCATTTACCTTGGCTGTTAGAGTATCCAGTTTGGACTCATCTCATTCATAGCATTTTTATTTATTTATTTATTTATTTATTTTTAAGATTTTATTTATCTGAGAGAGAGAGAATGAGAGAGAGAACACGAGAGGAGAGAGGTTCAGAGGCAGAAGCAGACTTCTCGCTGAGCGGGGAGCCTGATGCGGGACTCGATCCTGGGACTCCAGGATCATGACCTGAGCCGAAGGCAGTCGCTTAACCAACTGAGCCACCCAGGTGCCCCTCATTCATAGCATTTTTAAGTTCGGCCTGATTAGATCTCATTTCTGACCTTAGAGAGTCTATATTGTCACTAATGCTTTTTTCAAGCCTAGCTATCTATTTTATGATTTCTATCCTGAATTCTATCTCTGACATCTTGCTTATATTCATATCCATTAGTTCTGTGGCAGTGGATATTGTCTCTTGTTCTTTTCTTTGTTGAGAGTTCCTCCCCCTAGTCATTCTGTCGAGGGATGGTTGAGTGAATGAACAGAGTACATTCATATCAACACTGACCCAAGCAAAATATACACTAGAAATAATCTGGAGTGGTCGGAAGCTACCACAGATATGCAAACAAAGCCAAGATGATCCAAAACAATTTGAAAAGCAGTGGGGAGAGACTATAATCTCTCAGGGTGGACAAAGCAGGATGATCTGCCTGTTTCTGATTGATTTTTGGTCTGTGTGTTAGAAGACACTATATCCCAAAATTGCAAAGAAATTATAACATATATATCAAGATAAAATTGAATAGAGTGAAAAATGGACTAGTATGGGGCATGAATCTATACGAAGTAGATGTGAAAATAATAAAAGTTAAAAAACAACTTAAAAACATAAGTTGGGAAGTAATCTATTTGAAATGGGAACAGAGTAAAAGAAAAAGAAACAAAAAAGAAACGTAAAATTTTAGCCTGAAGTATAAATGAGTGGTGAGGGAACACCTGGAGCTCAATGTATTATTTCCCCTGGTGCTGGAGTTTTACAATCCTGTGAGAAATAAGCTTGTCATTCACCTGTTCTTACAGTCTGTCTTCTGGGGGGGGGGGGGGCTGCTGCTCAGCTTCTTAGGCATCTTTGCAGGGGTGGAGTTGCCCTACCCCTTGTCAGGGGGATGGGCTTAATGTAAGCTGATAGTCTGTGTGGCTTTTGTTCTCTGGTAGCTTTCCACTTCTCTTTAGAGGGTCAGAGCAAATATGGCCATGCAGGAATCTCTGGCCCAGAGCCACAAGGTCCCGGTCCCCTTTCTTCAATAAATTCCCCAGGTTAAAACGTCTCCACTTCTGCATGTACCAAACTCCACAGACTTGTGCTACTCATGCTCACTGCAACTCTCCTGGGGGAGATAGGGGGGCCCACGACCATCTCTGTGCTTTGTGACTTTGAAATTGCGAGTGGCCATGGGCTTGCACGTGCACCCTCTTCCTTGTCTCCCAGGTCAGGGCTGGGTGCTGCCCCAGTGTCCTCTCGGGGGCCACACCTCTTGAGAACTATTGCCCTCTCATGGGCACAAGCCATTTTGTATCTCTCCTGGAATATTAAATAGCTCTCACTTTCTGGTCCTTTTCAAGGTGGTCAGGCAGAGAGTGGTCTCCCTAGCAACCCAGCTCTTGTATTATGGTGACTGTAGCTGAGAGTCCCTTCTGGGCTCACTGACATAACCAGTCTCCCCACTCCACTGCTTGGGCACTCTCTTGATTCAGTCTCCCGCATTCTTTCTGCATCTCCTGTGATCTGAGAACACAACGATCCACCTTGAATACTGCCCTATTTACCCCCTGTGCCCTTTTCAGAAAGGGATGTCTCTCACTGGAGCAGATTTCTAAGGTTCCCAATTTTTGTGCTCTGGTGTTATATAATTTCCCAGTGGCCAGCTTATGGAGGGTCCCTCCCCCCTCCATTTATCTTCTGATATTTCCCCTGAAGATTCAAAGTTATGCACCTCTTACCTTGCAAAAAGTAGTCATTTTTCTGCTTGTTGAGATCCAGATAAATCTTACATCTCAAGTTCAATTCATGTGTATTCAGAATGGCTTTCTAGATATCCAGCTAAATTAGAGGGACCAGAAGAAATGAGGTCCCCTACTCTGCTGCCATCTAGGAATGTCTTTTGTTTTAATGACATGACCCTTGGTGAACCCTGAATGCCAGCTAATCTCCAGAAAGAATAAGCCATGATTAGAAGCTTGGAACTTTCAACCCCAGCCAGCATTCTCCAGAAACAGGAGAGGGGTTGGAAGTGGAGTTAATGATCAATCATGCCTAGATGATGATGCTTCTATAAAAATCCCAAAATTATAGGGTTTGGTGAATACATCTAGGATAATAGGCTGATATTTAACCATGAAAACTTTTTGAAACATGTTTTAAAAAGATAACACTTCAGACATATTTTTTTATTCATCTATATATGTGAAGTAGAGGTGAACTAACTACTTAGCTATTCCAAATATCATTTTGTTAGAATATTTACAAGGAAAATTTCTAAAGTTCTCATTAATCTATTTTCTCTTAAAGATACATTGAAATCCTTAAAGTAATAGAACTCAATATATACTATTTTTAATATATGCTAAATCTTTTTTTAAAAAAATCTTCTAATTGTGTAAAATCCTATAGAACCATAAGTTCCAAATGGCATGTGAAATGTTTCTGAGAAAATCTAAGGAAATATAAATAAAGCAAAATTATGTCTTTATTTTTTTCTCAATAAACAATATCTTAGTTATAGATGGGAAAAAGAAGTATATAATGGTTTAAGTCTAAAGACTTCCATATATTTGCAAGATATTTGAGCACAATAAATGTAAATCTCAACCAAAATCTCTAGCATCAAACCACTTTCTAGAAAGTAATTGTTGAAGGTGAAAAACATTTTTTAGTTTCTCTTTCACATACAGAAACTTATGTGAGAAATTTACTAAGGCCATGAGGTCTAAAAACTGAAGTATGAGCACTTGAGTATGCTGCTTACAGAGACAGTGGACCATTTTGATGAATTTACCCTTCTTAGACATTCATCACATTCTGCAATTATTTCAGTTACAAGGAAATAAGACATGGCATTTAGGTTTCTATGCCAAAGATGTCCTTCCTTTGTGCCCTGTTTGGTATAAGGTTGATGATCTCCACACTTGTGGGTAATTTCTACAGTTTATTTTACCTACTTTCATATAAATATATCTTGGCTTTTGTCTTTCAAATAGCACACTGTGTCTATACAGGTATTATACTGTTAATAAATTAACAGAAAAAGGATCTTTTAGTTAACCTAACCTAATAGGCAATTTTCAATTAGGAAAACACATTGATTAGGAAGATCAATAAAATTCCTATTTGCAGGTACAGATTCAGTAGATCTTCAAACCCTCATAAAGATGTTCTGCCAGCATTTTTTTTTTCCTTTAAATGGAAAATATTTATTTTTTAAAAATGAGGATGAAAGTTGTTTTAATAAAATGATCCCAAGAGAACTAGGTAAATATATATTGTGTTTATTTGATATTCAGTTAAGCTCAGGTAATATTTCCACTTCCCAATCTTTTATTTAATTTCTCCCTGACCCTCACTTGCACTATACTATGTATTTCATTTCAACCTCAGTTAAATAAATAAGTCAAATTCTCTTAGCCTATGAATTTCATAACTATTCTTTGCTGCCAGTAAATCTTACCTTTTATTTTCAGTTGTCATATCAGGGCCATAAGCTGGAACTGGGAAACATGGCTCTGCTCCTTCTCAAGATCATCAGCAATCTTTCACCCCATGCTTATATATGAATTATGAAGATAGCTGTTGGTTAAAAAAAGAAAACGATCTCAAATGTAATATTGCAAAAGGTTGGAAGAACTGAATTTCCCCTATAGCAAATACAGGATTGTCTCTACCTCTTGAGTGAACTCTGATGAAAATGAGAATAAGAATAACCACTTGATGCAAAATGGGAAGTTGTCATCATAATTTAGGACCAAAGCAGGGGAAAAGTACCATATACACCTGACACCATAGTATAGATGAAGGCCAACCCAGATCAATTGCCTTTGACTCAGTGTGCTGAAGAGGTATCATGAGTATTTGTGGCAGCAGTGTTTGTACAGTTTCCATAGACTCACAGGGTTAGAGGAATGCAGAAATCTCTGATGAATCATGTATTCCACTGCACAATATTGTATTTCACATTGCAAGCAGACATATGGAAACTTAATGTATGATCTCAAAAGAACTACTTCAGGATTAGCTTCTACTCAGTTTAAAGTATTTTTTTTTTTAAGATTTTATTTATTTATTTGAGAGAGAGGATGAGAGGAGAGAGAGAGCACATGAGAGGGGGGAGGGTCAGAGGGAGAAGCAGACTCCCTGCTGAGCAGGGAGCCCGATGCGGGACTCGATCCAGGGACTCCAGGATCATGACCTGAGCCGAAGGCAGTCGCTTAACCAACTCAGCCACCCAGGCGCCCAGTTTAAAGTATTTTTATCTGACTATTATAAACTAACAATTTAATGTTTGTTGTGGATAGTTACCAATATTCCTTTTTCATCATTCTTTTTCTCCCTATTCTTTTCATAAAATACTGAATGTTAGTTCAATGCTGTCATGAACTCAAGCAAGCTTTCTTTTTTTTTTTTTTTTAAGATTTTATTTATTTATTTGACATAGAGACACACAGTGAGAGAGGGAACACAAACAGAGGGAGTGGGAGAGGGAGAAGCAGGCTTCCCGCCGAGCAGGGAGCCCAATGCGGGGTTTGATCCCAAGACCCTGGGATCATGACCTGAGCTGACGGCAGACGCTTAATGACTGAGCCACCCAGGTGCTCCATCAAGCAAGCTTTCAAGAACAAAATCCTCAAATTCTGCATTATTTCTCCAAGTAGGAAGACACTATATATATTCTCCAAATTTTATGATATATACCTCAAAAATATTGAATTAATCACTAAATAAAATAGTGTTGGGTCTTCTACTGAAAATTAACAGGGACTAAAATCTCTCTTCTCTTGGTTCTTAGAGATCACATAATACACAGTTCAACTTGATGATAAATAATTAAAGAGATTCTAGTTGTTTATTAATGAAATATGGTACCTCAGAAAAAGACAAGCTTAAATTTACATATATAAATTTATATATCTATAAATATATATTTATGTACAATTTTATAAACTAAATTTATGTATATGAAGAATATCGAATATATATATGTATATAAAGAGAGAGAGAGATAGACAAATGGATAAATATCTTCTCTTTAACTTCTATTTGAGATCCATTGCACTTGTTTATGATATATTAGTTAAAGGAAATAAATAATATTCATATTATTTAAGAATTATTGAATATTTATAGATGTTTTCCTAAATGTGGTATATGAATTAACTCATTTGCCTTCTTACCCCAAATCTATAAGGAATGTACTACAATTATCTTTATTGAAGAAATAGAGAAAAAGAGGCATAGGGAAGTTAAGTTGCATACTCAGATTGACAGAACAAGTAGTGGTATAGCAGCACTGGGGGTCAGGCACCACGGTTTCAGAGAGTGTCTTTCTAATGAGATATACTGCCTTAGAAAAAAATGGGAACTCTTCCCCAAAACATATATACATTCAATATCTTTATGCATGTGTTATGGGCTGAATTGCATCAACCTCCCCCCAATTCATGTGTTGAAGTTCTAGCCCCTAATACCTCAGAATGTGACTGTATTTGGAGATAGGACCTTAAAGAAATAATTAAGGTAAAATAAGGTCATATGGGTTCATCCTAATTCAATATGACCAGTGCTCTTATAAAAAGATATTAAAGATACCAGATGCAGGAATACACAGAGAAATGACCATGTGAGGACACAGCAAGAAGGCAGATATCTGCAAGTCAAGGAGAGAAGCCAAAGAAAATAGCCAAACTTCTCAATACCCTGATCTTGGACTTCCAGTCTTCAGAACAGTGAGAAAATAGAGTTCTATTGTTTAAACCACACAGTCTGTAGTATTTTATTATAGTAGCCCTATCAAATTAATACTAACAAGTGTTTACTAAAAATACTCAGATACACAATCAGAGTAATATTTGCTAACATATGGAAATTAGATCTCTAGGTACAATGAACTCATTAATCATCTATTACCAATAACTTATTAAAAATAAAATCCTAAAATTTAATTTTGGTGATTCATTGGTACTAAATAAACAAACAAACAAAAAATGAATGGCAAGCCTTGTGTCAATGACTTGTAATTTCAGATTTCAACATCCCTTTACTTATATTTCCACATTTTATTTGGATTTATCACAGTTCTAAAGGCACAAAAAAAGTTGCAGTGAATTTGGTTAAACAGGGGACAAATCTACTTTATGCATGCATTCTGAGTATTTATTAAACAATGTAAAAACTATTTGAATGCAGAGCTAGGTAAGAAAATAAATATCTACAAAAATTTATGTGAAGACAAAGAAGTTTTTATGTAATGAGTGATTAGTACATACAAGCTGATACTCTAAAGTTTTATGAACATTTATTTTTATATCTCATTTATTCTTCACTAGAATCATATGGAGTTGATATTCCAGTTATTTCCATTTTACCTATCTTACCTGTTTCTCAAACTAAGGCTTAAGAGTTTAAGGAAACCAAAGCCACAGAACCAATAAAAAATGACTTAAGGTCTGCCTAACTTTATGTCCTCCTATAACCAGACTCCACAATTTGAGGTTTTAGTGACTGGGGGTAAAATGCTATTAAATGCGTTTCTTCACTTGTCGACCTCTGAGAGTTGGGGACCTGGGGCGGCGAAGGAACTGAGAAAAAGAGAGGACAGTATAGCGAGGCACAGGGGACCCCGAGCTAACAGCCCGAGCTGCCGAGGTTTATTTTCCATAGTCTAATATACCTTCTACAATGACATAGGTCTATAATGATTTACAGCAGGGGCTTAGTAAGGCACATTCTTCCACATACACAGGGTTAGTTAAGTGAAGCAGTGGGAGTGGAGAAGGAGTAAAGAAACCTGTAACGGGCTGTGATCAGTTAATTGTAAACACCATTGTACTTGGACCTTAACACCGGATAAGAAAACAAAGAAGGGAGTGCACAGTGTGCTGTTTACAGCTGGCTTCCTATCTACAAAACATCTTCTGCTGTGTACTTTAGAACAGACCACACACAACCCAAGGGCATTTCACTCTGATCCTTTTGGGTTATTTTTAACCCTGCAATCTCGAGTTTTCTCAGAGATCTCGGAGTCTGAATGAACATGCATCAGTGGTTGTTGTGGCATTCTGTTTCCTACAGCTCCCCCTTTATTTTTTCAAAACAGCTGCTGCCATAAGCACTTTGTGATGGAGGTTTGGGCATTCACTCGTTTTTTGAGAGTACTGTATCCTATGAGAAATATAAGGCAATATATTAAAATTGTGAAAAGTGAGCTACTAAAACTATGGGTGATACTCTGCCACCATCCCCGGGGATCCAAACCTTCCAGAGGATGAGCAATATTGGAGGCTAGTTGCCCATATTGAGTTTTTGGGAGGGCATTTTTAACAGTCTCAAACATCTCTTATTGTAGAGTCTGAATGTCTAGGGATAAATTACCACGGATGTCTTTTAAGTGATATTTAATTTGTTCCCAAGTGTGTTTGGAAGCATTAAAGGGATAGGGAGTCATGCAGATCAAACTGGGATTCCAATCACACTTAAGAAAAACTTGCTGTTGTAAGTCAATAAGTTGATCCCCTATCCATGTTATGGCTTGTTCCAATTCGCTAACCTTCGATTGTAATTCTTTCTCCAGTTTGGTCTGTGTGAGCCAGAGGTTGTGTGATTTTTCTTGCCAGGTTTTGACAAGGTCGTGAGTCTGCAAGGACGTCTGCAGGGCCACCCCATCTATTGCTGCTGTTGTAGCAATACCAATCAGCCCCTGAATAACAAGTACTAATGTAGCTACAAAACATCACCCATGGGAAAGTAACTCACTCAACATTTTTGACAAGAGATCTTCAACAGGGTTTTCTTCCCAACTTCTTGTGAGATTTACCGGGATCCAGACCCCCATACAGGCCTGGAGAAGAAGGATGGAATCCATACTGTTGTTAAAAGGGATGGTACAATTAAGACAAGTATACAACCGGCAGTTGGGACAATCAATGCTCCTCATAGTATAGTTAACTTCTATTTCTCCTATTGCGATGAGATAAGGTAAATGAACACAGGCTTGTATGGATATCGAAGAATTGTAAGTAAACCAATAATCACTCAAAGACTGAGATGTCCCTGGGAAATTTTCTGCATAAAAATATAAGGATGCCAGTGCAGCTGGGAGCTTCCAAAGATCCCACTGTTCTGTCCCCACATGGTCTTTATTGGTTACCAAACGAGGCCGAGGAGGTTCCAGTCCTCCTTCATGCCATGCCATTAACCCTTTAGTATGATGATGGATATAAGTACCATGGTCAGTATGATTCCACTTAATATTAGTAATGTAATCACATATGGTGCTATTCACATCCTCAGAACAGTTATTTAAAAACTTCCCATGTGGGCCCCAATCTACCATTCTATTATTTCACGTAAGGATTTTTCCATGGGACCCCCTGTAGCGGGACCAGTATATAGGCTCAAAAACATAAAGTTTATAGGAGATTGTAGTATAGACAGAATCATCAGATTTTCGCAGTGTGTTAGTTGTGTTGACCTCACTAAAATTAAATGATAAAGTGGTCATTATTCCCATCAAGGTTCTGTATGATTTGGTCGGGGGAAGGATATGGGCCCAAGTTTGTCAGTGAAGGGGGGGACATATTTTTTTCTGTCCCAAGCATAAGGGTAATGTTTCAAATCCCAAAGAGATATTCATAAGAGTCCCTTCTTCTGGTTTAGAAGGGGGTACAGAGGACCAAGGTGCTGGGAGATGAGTAGAGTCATTTGTAAAAACAGTAGGTCCATATTCTGTCCATTCAAGTAGACGCAACAAGGGAGGATGGGGTACATATGCCCAGTAGGCGTGTTTTTCACCTACCGCGGAGGTGTCACCACCGCTAACATAGCCAGGAACAAATGTTCAGGGGTTTTGGTAGATCTGGTAGTCTTCAGGACTCACTCCGCCCTCTGAGTGAAGGTCTTCAGTTGCCCCCAAGTTGGGGGTGTTGTCAGGGGCAATTTTCATTTTTGAGGTCTCTTCAAGGAGAGTGTTGCCATCTCTCAGACAGGGGGCTGGGTAGTCAATCCCTGCAGCAGCTGAGAGACCTCTTCTGTTGTCTTTATCGCCAGTCCTGGGCTGGACTTTGCAAAGAGGTATCCAAATTGCTCGACTGGATCCATCTGGAATGACACAAGCATAACCAGGGCCTTGGGTAATTAATTTCCCGGGCAACCAATTATTTTCCTCATTTTTTATCCACACAGGTGCGTCCTGAGTTGAGATTGAAGCTGGCGAGAAATGTTTGTCAGCTCTAGTATATGGTTCTCCTTGGGGTAAATTTAAAAAATTTAAAATAAATAAGGTTTGTGCCATGATGTCTCAGGGGGAGATTCCCCCTTTCTTTTTAGACATAGTTTTACGGAGTTGTTTTTTAATGGTGGCATGCACCCTTTCTACTACAGCCTATCCTTGAGGATTATAAGGAATACCTGTGATATGCTGTATTTGCCATTCTGTAAGGAATTCTCGTACTTTTTTGCTAGTATATGCTGGGCCATTGTCTGTCTTGATACAAGTAGGTAACCCCATAATAGCAAAATATTCAAGCAAATGAGAAATGACATGCCCAGCCTTTTCCCCCGTCAAAGGAGTAGCATGAAGAAATCCTGAAAAGGTGCCTATTGTGACACGAATATATGAGAGGCATCCAAAAGGGGGAAAATGATTAACATCCATTTGCCAAATACAGTCAGGAGCTGTGCCTCTAGGATTGATACCTGCAGGATGCTCATTTAAATGTAGAAGTTGACAAATAGGACAGGAAGAGACTATTTGCCTGGCAGAGTGCAAGGGTATTTTATAGTGTGAATGAAGGAGGTTGGCATTGGTATGAAGATGGGCATATTTTGCTTGTGGAGTTTCAAAATTAAGAGTAGCCAATAAATCAGCAGACTGATTTCCCCGTGTAAGAGGTCCAGGGAGGTTAGAATGAGAGTGGATATGAGTAATGAACAAAGGGTGAGTTCGAGATTGAATTTCTAATTGTAATTCCTGAAGCAAAGGGTTAATGATAGAATGAGTTGTGGAAATAAGAGCTGTTTCCAAAGGCCCAACAATGCCAACTACGTAAGCAGAATCAGATACGATATTTATAAGATAATGAACATTCTGCAATAAGAACAATAAAGCTGCAAGTTCAACCTGTTGAGCAGAAGTGTAAGGGGTTTTTATGGAGCACTGAATAACAGGCCCCCAGACTCTGGCACGCCCAGAGGAAGAGCCATCAATAAAGTATGTAGGAGCTGAGGGGATTGGGGCGTTATGAACTATGCGATTTATAACCCAGGCAGTGCGCTTTAGGGAGTCCCATAGTTTACCTGATGGATAGTGGCAACCTATGCGCCAGTATAATCAGCAAGAGATATTTGCAGATCAGTAGAGAAGGAAAAGACTTCCTTGAAAGATGTAGAAGAGATAGGTAAAACAATGAGCACTGGGTCAAAACCAAGGATTTGAATAGAATGCTTTCATCCTTGGAGAATGGGTGAAGCGACAAGAGATAGATACGGAGTAACAGTTCGAGAAGTTTTTGTATGTAAAGTCACCCATTTGAGAGGTTTGTCTTCTTGTGCTATGACACCAGTCGGAGAATGAGGGGTAGGGAAAATAAGCAGCAGCAGGGGGAGAAAATCATCATACCTGTGAGCAAAGGCAGTTTTTAATCGCTCCTCAACAAACTGCAGTTCGGCCTCTGCCTCTGAGGATAGAGTGTGAGGACTATCGAAAGCAGAATCACCTTGTAAAGTGTTAAATAAGTTTTGTAATTTATAAGTTGGAATCCCTAGGAGAGGGCGAATCCAATTAATGTCTCCTAGGAGTTTCTGAAAATCGTTAAGTGTAAGGAGGGTATCCCTATGAATTTGCATTGCTTGAGGTTTCACTGTGGTTCTATCTACCACAGTGCCTAGATAAGAAGCCGGAGTAGTTGTTTGGATTTTCTCTGGGGCTATTAACAGACTGGCGGAAGTCAAATGTTGGGAAGTGGCCTGATACACATCTTGTAATTCGGTTTCAGTTTGTGACGCTAGTAAAATATCATCCATATAATGAATGATATAGGATCGAGGATAATGATCTCTTACAGGTCTGAGGACCTGGCCAACATAATACTGACACATGGTAGGAGAATTAGTCATGCCTTGTGGCAAAACTGTCCATTGATATCATCTCATTGGTTCCTTATTGTTAGTGCTGGGAATAGAAAAGGCAAATTTCTCCTTATCCTCAGGGTGAATGGCTATGGTATAGAAACAATCCTTAAGATCTATTATTGTCAATGGTCATTGTTTGGGAATGGCTGTAGGAGTGGGCAACCCAGGCTGCAAGGCACCCAGAGGCTCCATGACGGGATTAACATTCCAAAGGTCTATTAAGAGCTTCCACTTACCTGATTTCTTTCTGATAACAAAAACAGGAGAGTTCCAAGGAGATTGTGAAGGCTCTACATGTCCTGCCTGCAATTGCTCTTGAATAATTTGCTCTAAGGCCTGAAATTTTTCTATTGGAAGGGGCCATTGAGGAGTCCAAACTGGGGAAGAAGTTTTCCATATTATTTTAATAGGAGCAGGCCTCTTTTCCTCAACGGCCCCTAGAAAAAGGGGTAACCTAGTCCAGCCCTATAAGTTTGTCCTTGGGCAATGATAGCCTCCTTTATTCCTTGATGTTGTCTGCCTAAGCCCTGTCCTGGCTTATAGCCCATTTTTGTCATGATTTGATTAACTGGTCGATTTGGGGGGATGATTAGCTCGGCTCCCTGTTGTTGCAAGAGATCTCTTCCCCCAAAATTAATGGGGGTACTTAAGATGAAAGGCTGGATAACTCCTTTTAATCCATCTGGTCCCTCACATTTAAGTGGCACACTACTTTGTCAAATTTCTTCTGCCCTCACAAAACCTATTCCTTCTACTGAACTAGAGGTTGCTCACGTGGGCCAGGTATTAGGCCAATGCTGGGAGGCTATTACTGAAATATCGGCTCCAGAGTCTACTAGACCTGAGAAAGTCCTTCCTTGAACTTTAAGAGTCATAGAAGGATGATCAGTCTGAGTCAATAATGAAGCCCATTTAACCATGAGAGGATCAACGCTACCAAATCCTCCTCGTCTGATCTGTTGGGGCTGACCAAATTGTACATAGGGCAATAATAATAACTGAGCAATTCTATCTCCTCCCTTAAAGGTCCAAGTAACCCGAGTCTGTGAGACCAACATTATTTCTCCCTCATAGGCAGAATCTATTACTCCAGTCATCACTGGGATTCCTTTAAGATTTAAGCTAGATAGGGGGGCAGAGAAAGACGGCAGAGGAGTAGGAGACCTGGATTTCGTCTCCTCTCAGGAATTCAGCTGGATAGGGATCAAACCATTCTGAACACCTACAAACTCAACAGGAGATCGAAGAAAAGAAGAGAAACAACTCTCTCATCAGAAAAGCGACCACTTTCTGGAAGGTAGGACGTGCGGAGAAGTGAATCCGAGGTGATATTCGGGAGGATAGGCAGGGGAGGGGCCTCCATCGGCCACTTCTGGCAAGTGATAGAGCCGCAGAGCACAAAATCGGAACTTTTAATAGTCTGCTCCGCTGAGAGACGTCACTCTGGTGGCTAAGCGGGGGGTGGAACCCTCCGGGACAGTGTGGTCTCAGGACCCTCGGGGTCACAGAAAGACCGGGGGGTGCCTGAGTGTGGCAGAGCTCCCAGGTAACAGAGCAGGGAAGCCAGCTGCAGAAGCGGAGCCCAAGCGCGGGCTCTCAGCTCGGGGTTGCCATAAACCGTGATCCGCGGCACAGTCGGGCCACAGCTCCTCCAGCAGGGACCCAACAAGCAGCAGATCCGGGGAGACTCACCTTCCTCCCCCGGGAGGAGCCGCCCGGGAGTGCACCGCAGGGATCTGCTGGGTGTGGAGACTCCACCTGGGGTCCGGTGCCAGAGATAGAAATGCGCGGTACAGGCTGGGTGAGCACGGAGTGCGGCCGGAGACCGGGGAGACGGGAGTGACTGACGGCTTTTCTCTGGGGGCTCACTGAGAAGCAGGGCCCCAAGTTCTCGGCTCCTCTGGGGCAGAGATTGGGAGGCCGCCATTTTCACTCTCCGCCTCCAAAGCTATACGGAAAGCTCACAGGGAACAAAAGCCCCGGAGAGCAAACCCGAGCAGATTACTTAGCCGGGAGGGGACAAGGGTGGGGCACATCCGCCTCCGGCAGAGACATTTGGAAACCATGGCAATAGGCCCCTCCCCAGAAGATCAGCGAGAACAGCCAGCCAAGACCAAGTTTACCGATCAACAAGAACAGCAGAACTCCAGCGCTAGGGGAATACTGCACATAGAATTCATGGCTTTTTTACCATGATTCTGTAGTCTTTCAAAGTTAATTTTTTTTAACTGTCTTTTTTTCTTTTGAATTTTTCTTTTTCCCTTTTTCAACCAACATCTTATCAATCCCTTTAAAAAAAAAAAAAACATTTTTATTTTTCATTTTTAGAGTCATATTCTATCCCTTCATAGTAGTTACCCATATTTTTGGCTTATATATATAAGTTCTCTCTTTAAAATTTTGAGATAGTTTCTTCTAACAGATTAAAATATACCCTAAATCTCTAGTATATGGTGTTTTCTATTCCCCTGCCTGATCACATTTTCTCCCTTATTTTTTTCTTTTTTCTTTTTTAAAATCCTCTTCTTTCTTTTTTCAAACAACTTCTTATCAATTCCTTTTATAAAATTTTTTATAATTTCCATCTTCACAGTCATATTCCATCCCTTCATCATATCAACCCTTATTTTTGTACATATATAAGTTTTTCTTTCCTTAAAATTTTGGGAGGCACTTTCTTCTAAAAGACCAAAATACACCCCAAATCTAATGTGTGGCACTGATCTATATACCAGCCTGATCATATATGATCACATTCTGGTTTTTTGTTGTTGTTGTTTTGTTTTCTTTGTTTTTGTTTTTGTTTTTATCTTTATCTTTTTCTTTTTTTTCTTTTTCTTTTTTCTCTCTTTCCCTTTCTTTTCCCACTGCTTCAGGTCTTTTCTGATTTGTTTAGAGTATATTTTCTGGGGACGTTGTTACTCTGCTAGCATTTTGTACTCTCATTAATCTATTCTCCTCTGCACAAAATGACAAGACAGAAAAAATCACCTCAACAAAAAGAACAAGAGGTAGTACCGACTGCCAGGGACTTACTCAATACGGACATTAGTACGATGTCAGATCTAGAGTTCAGAATCATCACTTTAAAGATACTAGCTGGGCTTGAAAAAAATATGGAAGTTATTAGAGAAACCCTTTCTGGAGAAGTAAAAGAACTAAAATCCAACCAAGTAGAAATCAAAAAGGCTATTAATGAGGTGCAATCAAAAATGAGGGCGCTAACTGCTAGAATAAATGAGGCAGAAGAGAGAATCAGTAATATAGAAGACCAAATGATGGAAAATAAGGAAGCTGAGAAAAAGAGAGAGAAACAACTACTGGATCACGAGGGCAGAATTCGAGAGATAAGCGATACCATAAGATGAAACAACATTAGAATAATTGGGATCCCAGAAGAAGAAGAAAGAGAGAGAGGGGCAGAAGGTATAATGGAGCAGATTATAGCAGAGAACTTCCCTAATTTGGAGAAAGAAACAGGCATGAAAATCCAGGAAGCACAGAGAACTCCTCTCAAAATCAATAAAAATAGGTCAACACCCCAACATCTAATAGTAAAACTTACGAGTCTCAGAGACAAAGAGAAAATCCTGAAAGCAGCTCGGGAGAAGAGATATGTAACCTACAATGGTAGAAACATTAGATTGGCAACAGACCTATCCACAGAGACCTGGCAGGCCAGAAAGGACTGGCAGGATATATTCAGAGCACTAAATGAGAAAAATATGCAGCCAAGAATACTCTATCCAGCTAGGCTCTCATTGAAAATTGAAGGAGAGATAAAAAGCTTCCAGGACAAACAAAAACTAAAGGAATTTGCAAACACAAAACCAGCCCTACAGGAAATCTTGAAAAGGGTCCTCTAAGCAAAGAAAGAGCCTAAAAGCAACATAGACCAGAAAGGAACACAGACAATGTACGGTAACAGTCACCTTACAGGCAATACAATGGTACTAAATTCCTATCTTTCAATAGTTACCCTGAATGTAAATGGGCCAAATGCCCCAATCAAAAGACAAAGGCTATCAGATTGGATTAAAAAACAAGATCCATTGATATGCTGTCTGCAAGAGACTCATTTTAGACCCAAAGACACCCCCAGATTGAAAGTGAAGATATGGAAAACCATTTACCATGCTAATGGACACCAAAAGAAAGCTGGGGTGGCAATCCTTATATCAGACAAATTAGATTTTAAACCAAAGACTGTAATAAGAGATGAGGAAGGACACTATATCCTACTTAAAGGATCTATCAAACAAGAAGATCTAACAATTGTAAATATCTATGCCCCTAACATGGGAGCAGCCAATTATATAAGGCAATTAATAACAAAAGCAAAGAAACACATTGACAACAATACAATAATAGTGGGGGACTTTAACACCCCCCTCACTGAAATGGACAGATCGTCTAAGCAAAAGATCAACAAGGAAATAAAGACTTTAAATGACACACTGGACCAAATGGACTTCACAGACATATTCAGAGCATTCCATCCCAAAGCAACGGAATACACATTCTTCTCTAGTGCCCATGGAACATTCTCCAGAATAGATCACATCCTAGGTCATAAATCAGGTCTCAACCGGTACCAAAAGATTGGGATCATTCCCTGCCTATTTTCAGACCACAATGCTTTGAAACTAGAACTCAATCACAAGAGGAAAGTTGGAAAGAACGCAAATACATAGAGGCTAAAGAGCATCCTACTGAAGAATGAATGGGTCAACCAGGAAATTAAAGAAGAATTAAAAAAATTCATGGAAACCAATGAAAATGAAAACACAACTGTTCAAAATCTCTGGGATGCAGCAAAGGCAGTCCTAAGAGGAAAGTATATAGCAATACAAGCCTTTCTCAAGAAACAAGAAAGGTCTCAAGTACACAACCTAACCCCACACCTAAAGGAGCTGGAGAAAGAACAGCAAATATAGCCTAAACCCAGCAGGAGAAGAGTAACTTCTTCCTAGAAACATTGCCAAAGGCAAGGGAAGCAAGGGCAAGAATGAACTATTGGGACTTCATCAAGATAAAAACCCTTTGCAAAGCAAAGGAAACAGTCAACAAGACCAAAAGACAACTGACAGAATGGGAGAAGATATTTGCAAATGACATATCAGATAAAGGGCTAGTATCCAAAATCTATAAAGAACTCATCAAACTCAACACCCAAAGAACAAAGAATCCAATCAAGAAATGGGCAGAAGACATGAACAGACATTTTTCCAAAGAAGACATCCAAATGGCCAACAGACACATGAAAAAGTGCTCAACGTCACTTGGCATCAGGGAAATCCAAATCAAAACCTCAATGAGATACCACCTCACCCCAGTCAGAATGGCTAAAATTAACAAGTCAGGAAACGACAGATGTTGGTGGGGATGCGGAGAAAGGGGAACCCTCCTACACTGTTGGTGGGAATGCAAGCTGGTGCAGCCACTCTGGAAAACAGTATGGAGGTTCCTCAAAAAGTTGGAAATAGAGCTACCATATGATCCAGCAATTGCACTGCTGGGTATTTACCCCAAAGATACAAAAGTAGGGATCCGAAAGGGTACGTACACCCTGATGTTTATAGCAGCAATGTCCACAATAGCCAAACAGTGAAAAGAGCCAAGATGTCCATCGACAGATGAATGGATAAAGAAGAGGTGGTATATATATACAATGGAATATTTTGCAGCCATCAAAAGGAATGAGATCTTGCCATTTGCAACAATGTGGATGGAACTGGAGGGTATTATGTTCAGTGAAATAAGTCAAACAGAGAAAGACATGTATCATATGATCTCACTGATATGAGGAATTCTTAATTGCAGGAAACAAAATGAGGGTTGCTGGGGTGGAGGGTGGGGTGTAGGGATGGGGTGACTGGGTGATAGGCACTGGGGAGGGTATGTGCTCTGGTAAGTGCTGTGAATTGTGCAAGACTGTTCAATCTCAGATCTATACCTCTGAAACAAATAATGCAATATATGTTAAGAAAAAAAAAAGAAGAAGAAGGTAGCGGGAGGGGAAGAATGAAGCAGGGGAAATCGGAGGGGTAGACGGACCATGAGAGACGATGGACTCTGAAAAACAAACTGAGGGTTCTAGAGGGGAGGGGGGTGGGAGGATGGGTTAGCCTGGTGGTGGGTATTGAGGAGGGCACATTCTTCATGGAGCACTGGGTGTTATGCCCAATGAATCATGGAACACTTCATCTAAAACTAATTATGTAATGTATGGGTATTAACATAAGAATAAAAAAAAAATTTAGGCTAGATCTTCCTAGCATAAGACCCACGGTTCCTCTTGGTAAAGGCCCGTAATAACCCGTGGGTATTTTTTGACACCCGAGATCAGGGTGAAGATTTACTGCAAAAGGTGTGGTTAAATCTACTGTAGTACTTCCCTGGGTGGCAGGACTGAGTGATAACACGGAGGGTTTACCTGCGTAGCAGGAAGTTGCTGCTGGAGAGGCGACATATTGAATTCCCCCGTTGTTGTTTGGGGCCCTGGGATGGCCCCGCATCCTGTTTCCCAAACTTAATGGGAGTGAGTTACCTTGCCTGTCAAATTTGGATTTGCATTCCTTGGCCCAGTGTTTGCCTTTGCCACAATGAGGGCAGAGGCTAGGGGCGGTATTAAAAGGAGAATTGGCTCTAGGTTAGGGGGCTTTACGGCATTCTTTCTTGTCATGTCCTACTTTTCCACAATTATAACATTTTATATCTTGTTGTTTTTGTAGGGCCATGAGCTGAATGGAGGCTATCCAGGCTTGATGTGTAAAAGTGCCAATATTTCTACATAGACGAAGATAATCAAGAATGTTTCCTATTTCTCTATGTGGCTGGATGGCCGCTTGGCAGTCCTCATTAGCATTTTCAAAAGCAAGCTGTCTTAGCAAGTGCTCTTTAGCAGGTTTATTATCGACTTGGCGGTCAATAGCCATTTCGAGCTGAGAAATAAAATCAGTATATGCTTCTGTAGGGCCTTGCACGATTTTTATATAACTTTGCCCCACTTCCCCTGAAGGGGTTAGTTTTTCCCAGGCTGTGAGGGCAATTTCAGATACCTGCACTGTGGCTGCAAGCGGGGTGTTAACCAACTGCTCTTGAACATCTGAAAAGGGGCCAGAGCCAGTGAGCATTTCAAAAGAAATATGATGCATGGCTGGGGTAGCCCGATTCGCCCATGCTTTCATATAGGCAGCATCCAATAACCACATTTTCCATTGTATTAAATCTTGTGGCTTAAGGCAAGCCCATGGAACCATATGCCAGTCATGAGGGATCCACTCCCCAGAATATGCCCAAGCTTTCAACATCTCTGTAAGGGGCTGCGGGTCCATACAAGTGGCAAGCCTTCTTTAGTTCCCTTAAAGCATTTAAATCTAATCCCTCATAGACAGGACCAGCAGCTTGAGTTCGGTCTATGGGGAAAGCCATAAATAGATCATTAGCCCCTTGCCATTGGAGTTCCTTCTCGAGAGGTGAGAGAGCTAGGGAGGATCGTTTAAAAGTAAATAAATCTACTGTGGAGGGAGGTTGATCATCTTCAGTGGGGTCCTCCATTAAAAACGGAGGGGCCATGGGTGACGGCCAGGACTGTAAAGCTGCGAATTTTTTTTTACTTTCAGTCTTAGCCTTTTCTAAAGTCTCATCGTCTAATTCATATGTATGTAAAGAGTTGATAGTTTCTTTAGCAACCTCAACAGGGGATAACATCTCAAGTTTCCATAGTATTGATCACCACTCGTACTTTAGCCCAAATGGGCCAGAAATCAAGGGGAATTGTTTCACCCTGTCTCATAGCCTTCAAGACATTATTTTTCACTTGGACCCAAGTTTCCTCACCTAAGGAGCCTTCTTCCAGAAACTAAGGATTATATTCAACTACTGTTTCCAAACATTTTTCTATGCACTGCTTAGTAACTTTAGCTCCATATTCTTTAAGAAAATGATGTATTAATGCAACAAAACCTGATGCTTTTGAATTTGATTGCCCCATAACCCTGTAATAACCTTTCCTACTTACCACCTTCTGTAGGGTTCCTATCGCTGGCCGATCACTCCTCGATGAGGGCTTCAGGTCCCTGTTCGGGCACCACTTGTCGACCTCTGAGAGTTGGGGACCTGGGACGGCGAAGGAACTGAGAAAAAGGACAGTATAGCGAGGCACAGGGGACTCCGAGCTAACAGCCCAAGGTGCCGAGGTTTATTTTCCATAGTCTAATATACCTTCTACAATGACATATATACATAATATATGTATAATATATAATGTATGTATAATATATACATACATAATCTATATATACATACATAAATCTACAATGATTTACAGCAGGGGCTTAGTATGGCACCCTTCTTCCACGTACACAGGGTTAGTTAAGTGAAGCAGTGGGAGTGGAAAAGGAGTAAAGAAATCTGTAATGGGCTGTGATCAATTAATTGTAAACACCATTGTACTTGGACCTTAACACCGGATAAGAAAACAAAGAAGGGAATGCACAGTGTGCTGTTTACAGCTGGCTTCCTATCTACAAAACGTCTTCTGCTGTGTACTTTAGAACAGACCACACACAACCCAAGGGCATTTCACTCTGATCCTTTTGGGTTATTTTTAACCCTGCAGTCTTGAGTTTTCTCAGAGATCTCGGAGTCTGAATGAACATGCACCAGTGGTCGTTGTGGCATTCTGTTTCCTACATTCACTGGGGGCAGTAAGTAGCATAAAATTTTAGCATACTGATTCTGTGTTCTTTTCATGAATAGCCAGTGCTTTGAAAGTCTTTTTTTTTTTTTTTTAAGATTTTATTTATTTATTTGTGAGAGAGAGAGAACAAGCAGAGAGAGCAGCAGGCAGAGGAAGAAGCAAGTTCCCCAACTAGCAAGGAGCCCTACAGATCCCAAGACCCTGGGATCATGACCCTAGCTGAAAGCAGATGCCCAACCAACTGAGCCACCCTGGTGTTCCAGCACTTGGAAGGTCTTAGTTACATAGAAGAAACTTCTGCAAGGGGAAAAAAAAAATTCAATTCTTAGAAATAGGCAAATGAGTTTACTGTGAGTTCTTTCATTGTAGGTCTGATTGACTCTATTTTTTAGATTATTTTACAATTCCTTAGGGGCAGAATTTAATTTGTACACTTTGTCCCAAAGATATGCTGTTAAGTTCTGTTCCATGGAACAAATAACCCTAAAGAGTACAGCTTATTGCACTGTTGGACATTATCATTTTAAATCTAAACCAGCAATTAGAGTAACCCTCATTAGTTGATTCCTTTATTAATTAGTAAGTTGAACTAAATAACAGACAGGTATTATTTTATATTTGAATGTGAATCATGGTTTTGCCTTTTTAAAAATTATATTTTCAACAGTTGTAATTTTCTAGTAATTGATTTGAGAAAATATTTTATGTAATAATTATAATGTAGCCATCATTTGGATTTTACCTAGAGATATATTGTTTAATGTTATAAAACATTCAAAAGTAATTTCATAAATTAGGAGATTAAAAAACTAAAAACTTACAGAATGATATCTGTTTATTGAGAAAGAGGAGACAGAGTAACTTACTGTCTACCAAAATACAAGGACAATGCCTTTCCTTTTTTCCTAATTATTTTTTTCTTTTTGAGAGGTGGAAGTAATTTGAATTATCAGATTATCTTATTAAAGTATATTACAGAAGACTTTTATAAAATTATATGACTTTATTTTTTTAAATGAGTAATCTATTTATTTAACAGACTATACATTTCATTACTTTTCCCTTCATTCATGTGCTGAACAAGTACTTATTGAGCCCCAGATTACCCTGGGCCCTGTAGGAGCCACTGGGAAAACAGGAGTGAATGAGATGATCAATGCCTTTGATCTCATGTGTTTTCCTTTTTTTTTTTTTTTGAACTTTTATTTTTTTCTATTTTTTATTATGTTGTTAATCACCATACATACAATCATTAGTTTTTGATGTAGTGTTCCATGATTCATTGTTTGCCTATAACACCCAGTGATCCATTCAGTATGTGCCCTCTTTAATACCCATCACAAGACTAAACCATCCCCCACCCCTTCCCCTCTAGAATGCTCAGTTTGTTTCTCAGAGTCCATAATCTCTTATGGTTCATCTCCCCCACCAATTTCCCCCCTTTGTTTTTCCCTTCCTGCTATCTTTTTATTTTTTAACATATAATGTATTATTTGTTTCAGAGGTACAGGTCTGTGATTCAACAGTCTTACACAATTCACAATGCTCAACATAGCACATACCCTCTCCAATGTCTATCATCCAGCCACCCCATCCTGCCCATCCCCCATCACTCCAGCAACCCTCAGTTTGTTTCCTGAGATTAAGAATTCCTCATATGAGTGAGGTCATATGATACATGTCTTTCTCTGATTGACTTATTTCGCTCAGCATAATACCCTCGTTCCATCCATGTCATTGCAAATGGCAAGATTTCATTCCTTTTGATGGCTGCATAATATTCCATTGTATATATATACCACTTCTTCTTTATCCATTCATCGATGGACATCTTGGCTCTTTCCATTATATGATTTTAATAAGTTGTAGTCCATAACAAAATAATACTTAGCCCAAACTCAAGTTTAACAGTTTGAACCTCAAGAATAGAAGATAAAAATCCATTATAAGTTAAAATTTCCTTAACAGGTGAGACATGTTAAAGATGGTGGAGGAGTAGGGGACCCTATCCCAACTGGTCACCTGAATTGAGCTGGATATCTACCAGACCACTCTGAACACCCATGAAATCAGCCTGAGATGTAAGAAGATTGATCTGGATCTCTACAAACATAATATTGTAGGCAGTTGGTTTCAAGGTATGAAGTGGGAAGCTGTGATTCCGCGGGCAGATATTGGAAGATAAACAGAAGTGGGAGGGAGCCATGGGGATCCTACACTGCCAGTGAGTGATAGGCTCCTACACTGCCAGTGAGTGATAGGCTCCTACGCTGGGGAGAGGGCACAGATTCACAGACCGGTAGTGGTGGGGAAAGGAATTTAGGCCAGTCTCCCAGACTGAAGCCTGGAGTGGCGGGGCCACATGTGCAAACTGGGGGTGGCTGGCAGTTTTAGAAGCACAAAGGGCAGAGACATGCCCCTGTGCCCTGAACTAGAGGAGAAGACTGGGAGCTCTGATGAGGGGCACACAACACAAGACACTGCAGTTTATAGCAGAATAGACAGAAATGGAGATAGTGTGGCCAGAGAGTGCACTGAAGAACAGACTACGATCTCTTTGCTCTGAGGCAGAGGGCTGAAAATGATCTCTTCTGCTCTGACTCTCGGAAGAGATGAGGAAGGCCACCAGGGAAAGCCACCAGAGAACAAAAGTCCCCAAAAAACTGTTTTCACTGAGCCCATCCCCACCCCACAGGAGGCAGGGCAACTCTGCCCAACACCACTGCCTGAGTAACAGTGCATCTGGCCCCTCCCCCAGAAGACAGGCTGGGAGAACAAGAGGTCGACAACCCTAAGGTCCCTATAAAACAGGTGCATCTTGCTTGGGTTGTGGTCAATAATTTGGACTCTGTACATTCCCTCAACCACCCCTCAACAGAATGACTAGGAAGAGGAATGCCCAAAACAGGAAAGACTCAGAGAATGTGACTTCTGCCAAAGATTTACAAATGGATACAGATATAACCAAGATGTCAGAGATGGAATTCAGGGTAGCAATTGTGAAGACAATAGCTAGAATGGAGAAATAAAGTAATGGCAACATAGAGTCTCTAAGGGCAGAAATGAAAGCTGAACTGGCAGAACTTAAAAATGTTATCAATGAGATCCAATCTAATCTAGATAATCTAACAGCTAGGGTAAGTGAGGCAAAAGAACAAATTAGTGACCTGGAAGACCATTTAATAGATAAAAAAAGGGAAAAGAGGAGGCCAGGGAAAAACAACTCAGAATCCATAAAAATACAATCAGAGAAATAAGTGACAGCATGAAACGTTCCAATGTCAGAATTATTGGAATCCCTGAGGGGGTAGAGAGAGAGAGAGGACTAGAAGATATATATTGAGCAAATCATAGCTGAGAACTTCCCTAATCTGGGGAATGAAACAAACATTCAAGTCCTAGAGACAGAGAGGACCCCTCCCAAGATCAAGGAAAACAGGCCAACACCCCAGCATGTAATAGTAAAACTCGCAAATCTTAGAACCAAGGAAACCATCTTAAGGGCAGTTAGGGGAAAGAGATTCCTTAGGTACAGAGGGAGGAACATCAGAATAACCTCAGACCTATCCACAGAGACCTGGCAAGCCAGAAAGGCCTGGCAAGACATATTCAGGGTACTAAATGAGAAGAACATGAAGCCAAGAATACTTTATCTGGCAAACTGTCATTTATTTTTTTAAGATTTTATTTATTTATTTATTTGAGACAGAGAATATGAGAGAGAGAGAGCACATGAGAGGGGAGAGGGTCAGAGGCAGAAGCAGGCTCCCTGCCGACCAGGGAGCCCGATGCGGGACTCGATCCAGGGACTCCAGGATCATGACCTGAGCCAAAGGCAGTCCAAGCTGTCATTTAGAATGGATGGAGAGATACAGAACTTCCAAGACAGGCAGAAACTGAAAGACTATGTGACCACTAAGCAGGCCCTGCAAGAAATATTAAGGGGGAGATTCTATAAAAGGGGAAAGACCCCAAGAGTGATATGGAACAGAAATTTACAGACAATCTATAGAAACAAGGACTTCATAGGCAACATGCTGACAATAAATTCATATCTTTCAATAATCATTCTCAATGTGAATGGCCTAAATGCTCCCATAAAACAGCACAGGGTTGCAGACTGGATAAAAAAAATCAGGGCCCATCCATATGCTGTCTATAAGAGACTCATTTTGAACCTAAAGATGCATCCAGACTGAAAGTGAAGAGATGGAGATCCATCTTCCATGCCAATATACCTCAAAAGAAAGCTGGGGTAGCAATTCTTATATCAGACAAATTAGATTTTAAGCTAAAGACTGTAGTTAGAGACACTATATCATTCTTAAAGTGTCTATCCAACAAGAAGGTCTAACAATTGTAAATATC
Organism: Mirounga leonina; assembly: GCF_011800145.1. NCBI lineage: Eukaryota > Metazoa > Chordata > Mammalia > Carnivora > Phocidae > Mirounga > Mirounga leonina. Next base: position 33,220,916 of record NW_023270387.1, on the reverse strand, counting down.
TACACCCCCAACATGGGAACAGGCATGTACAGAACCAAAATAAAGAGTCATATTGATAATATACATTAATGGTAGGAGACCTCAATACTCCACTCTCAACAATAGACAGATCACCTAAGCAGAAAATCAACAAAGAAACAAGAGCTTTGAATGACACACTGGACCAGATGGACCTCATATATATATAGAACATTCCACCCTAAAACAACAGAACACTCATTCTTTTCAAGTGCACACAGAACTTTCTCCAGAATAGACCACATACTGGGTCACAAATCAGGTCTCAACGACACCAAGAAATGAGATTATTCCTTGCATATTCTTAAACCATAATGATTTAAAACTGGAAATCAGTCACAAGAAAAAATTTGGAAGAAATTCAAACACTTGGAAGCAAAAGACTACTCTGCTCAAGAATGTTTGGGTCAACAAGGAACTCAAAGAAGAACTTAAACAATTCATGGAAACTAATGAGAATGAAGACATGTCAGCCCCAAACCTATGGGATACTGCAAAGGTGGTTCTAAGGGGGAAATATATAGCCATCCAAGCTTCACTCAAAAAAATAGAAAAATCCCGAATTCACCAACTAACTTTACACCTTAAAAAATGAGAGAAAAAGCAATAAATGATGTCTAAGCTATGCATTAGAAGATAAATAATTTAGAGCATAGATCAATGAAATAAAAACCAGAAACACAGTAGATCAGATCAACAAAACTAGAAGGTGGATCTTTGAAAGAACTGATAAGATTGATAAACCACTGGCCAGACTTATCCAAAAGAAAAAAGAAGGGACCCAAATTCATAAAATTATGAACGAAAAAGGAGAGATCATGACTAACACCAAGGAAATAGAAACAATTATTCGAAATTATTATCAACAACCATATGCCAATAAATTAAGAAACCTGGAAGAAATGGATGCCTTCCAGAAACCTATAAACTACCAAGACTGAAACAGGAAGAAATTGACAACCTGAATAGGCCAATAAGCTGTAATGAGATTGAAGCAGTGATCAAAAACCTCCCAAAAAACAAGATGGGTTCCCTGGGGAATTCTACCAAACATTCAAAGAAGAAATAATACCTATATACTGAAGCTGTTACAAAAAAAAAAAAAAAAAATAGAAACAGAAGGAAAGCTTCCAGACTCATTCTATGAGGCTACCATTACCTTAATCCCCAAACCAGGCAAAGACCCCAACCAAAAGAAGAATTTCAGACCCATATCCCTGATGAATATGGATTCCAAAATTCTCAACAAAATCCTAGCTAATAGGATCCAACAAAACATTAAAAGTTTCATCCATCATGACCAAGTGGGATTCATTCCCGGGATACAAGGGTGGTTCAACATTCACAAATCAATCAATGTGATGGAACGCATTAATAAGAGGAGAGAGAAGAACCATATGGTCCTCTCAATTGATGCAGAAAAAGCATTTGACAAAATACAGCATCCTTTCCTAAAACTCTTCAGAGTATAGGTATAGAGAGAACATTCCTCAAGTTCATAAAATCCATCTATGAAAAACCCACAGTGAAAATCATCCTCAATGGGGAAAAGCTGAGAGCCTTTCCCTTAAGATCAAGAACACGTCAAGGATGCCCATTCTTGCCACTGTTGTTCAACATAGTACTAGAAGTCCTGGCAACAGCAATCAGACAACAAAAGAAATAAAAGGTATTCAAATTGGCAAAGACGAAGTCAAACTCTTTCTCTTTGCGGATCACATGATACTTTAGGTGGGAAATCCAAAAGAATCCACCCCCAATAGTAGAACTCATACAGCAATTCAGTAATGTGGCAGAATACAAAATCAATGCACAGAAATCAGTTGCTTTCTTATACACTAACAATGCAACTGTAGAAAAAGAAATTAGAGAAACGATTCCATTACAATAGCACCAAAAACAATAAGATACCTCGCAATAAACATAACCAAAGAGGTAAAGGATCTATACTCTAGGAACTATAGAGCACTCATGAAAGAAATTGAAGATGACACAGAAAGATGGAAAAAACATTCCATGCTCATGGATCAGAAGAATAAACATTGTTAAAATGTCTATGCTACCCAGAGAAATCTATACCTTCAGTGCCATCCTGATCAAAATTCCAATGACATTTTTCAAAGTGCTGGAACAAACAATCCTAAAATTTGTATGGAATCAGAAAAGACCCCAAATTGCCAAGGAAATGTTGAAAAAGTAAAACAAAGCTGGGGGTATCACGTTGCCCGATTTCAAGCTATATTACAAAGACGTGATCACAAGACAGCATGTTACTGGCACAAAAACAGACATATCGGCCAATGGAACAGAATAGAGAGCCCAGATATAAACCCTCAATTCTATGGTCAAATAATCTTTGACAAAGCAGGAAAAAATATGCAATGGAAAAAAGTCTCTTCAATAAATGGTTCTGGGAAAATTGGACAGCTATATATAGAAGAATGAAATTTGACCATTGTCTAACACCATACACAAAGATAAACTCAAAATGGATGAAAGACCTCAAGGTGAGACAGGAATCCATCAAAATCCTAAAGGAGAACAAAGGCAGTAACCTCTTTGGCATTGGCCACAGCAAATTCTTTCAAGACACATCTCCAAAGGCAAGGGGAAAAAAAGCAAAAATGAACTTTTTGGAGTTCATCAAGTTAAAAAGCTTCTGCACAGCAAAGGAAACAGTCAACAAACAAAGAGGCAACCCAGAGAATGGGAGAAGATATTTGCAAATGACACTATAGAGAAAGGGCTGATTTCCAAGATCTATAAAGAACTTCTTAAACTCAACACCCAAAAAACAAATAATCAAGTCAAAAAATGGGCAGAAGACATGAACAGACACTTCTCCAAAGAAGACATACAAATGACTAACAGACACATGAAAAAATTTTCATCATCGTTAGCCATCAGGGAAATTCAAATCATAACCACACTGAGATATCACCTTACACCAGTTAGAAAGGCAAAAATTGACAAGGCAAGAAACAACAAATGTTAGAGAGGTTGTGGAAAAAGGGGAACCCTCTTACACTGTTGGTGGGAATGCAAGTTGGTACTACCACTTTGGAAAACAGTGTGGAGGTGCCTCAAAAAATTAAAAATAAAGCTACCCTAAGACCCAGCAATTGTACTCCTGGGTATTTACCCCAAACACAGATGTAGTGAAAAGAAGGGCCGTACGCACCCCAATGTTCATAGCAGCAATGTCTGTAATAGCCAAACTGTGGAAAGAGCTGAGCTGCCCTTCAACAGATGAATGGATAAAGAAGGTGTGGTCCATATATACAATGGAATATTACTCAGCCATCAGAAAGGATGAATACCCAATTTTTACATCAAAGTGGATGGGACTGGAGGAGATTATGCTAAGTGAAATAAGTGAAGCAGAGAAAGTCAATTATCACATGTTTTCACTTTTTTTTGTGGAACAGAAGGAATAGCATGGAGGACATTAGGAGAACGAGGGGAAAAATGAAGGGGGGGAATCGGAGGGGGAGATGAACCATGAGCAACAGTGGACTCAGGGAAACAAACTGAGGGTTTTTAGGGGAGGGCGGTGGGGGATGGGTTAACCTGGTGATGGGTATTAATGAGGACACATACTGCATGGAGCACTGGTTGTTAAACAAAAACAATGAATCATGGAATACTACATCAAAAACTAATGATGTATTGTATGGTAACTATCATAATAAAATAAATTTCCTTAATATTAATCCATACTGACTTAAAAATATCTGGACACAAAACACACTGAAGAAAATTGTTCAAAATACATTTTTATTTGAAAGACAGACTCTTAAATTATAAGATATTCTAGTATAATTGAAGCACAATATTAAAACAATTATATAATCCTTTCAGACATATTATTCTTCTTTAAAAGGAAAAAATTACAGGTGAGAATGAATTATTAAATGGCAATTTCCATTTCTTTGGAAGTAGATTAAGATATTCTTATGTTAAATTTTCCAAATCTTAAAGGATTTAAGAACCCCACCTTCTCAGTCACTTTTCATGGCTAGAGAATAGCTTCTAAGAATGATTATGCCAATTGCCCAGATGTCTACACTGGATGTTAAAAAATAATGTGAATAACCAACCTCATCAGTTATAGCCATTGACTATCAATTTTTCCTTTAAAGCTAGGGATAAACTGGATCTTGGAATGAATACAGTCTTGGTCTCCTCACCAAACACCTCCTCCCTCAGCTCTCTGCACCTTTCTGTTTAAAGGACAGAACACCCTTTTCACGTGATGGGGGAGGGGTCAAGTCAGGTGAAATACTGCTTAGGAAATAATGAGCTTAAGAAATAACGAGCCATCAAATACTGTGGGGCTCTAACTCATGTACCCCATTGTGGGGCTCTAACTCATGACCCTGAGATCAAAAGTCACATACTCTGCCAACTGAGCCAGCCAGGAGCCCCTACTGTATTCTTAAACAGTTTCATCAGGTAAAACCTGAAAGATTGGTCTAAATATAATGAAACATTCCTTTATGATAAATGAAAAGCAAGTTTGTTTTGACTTAGACTTCTAGCACACAAGACCTTACATAGTAAAAGGGCCTTTCCATACCTCAGAGAAATCACCGGTATTTGAAATTGAAATGAAAAAGTGGCCATGATTAAACAAACATTTAAAACTTAAGAAGACAATGATCACTAAAAACTGCTATAGCTTGTATTGTAGAATGATTTCTAAGTGATCAGGTCAAGAAATCACATCTCATGATCCCTTGTACTTTATACAATTTGTTGTTTTCAGAAGTTGTTTTTCAACACTATAAGAGAGAGCTTCTTCCTTTCACAGATCTGTACTTAAGCAAAGCTTAGAATTAGTAAATGAGACTCCAATCTCTGCTTATAATATCTGCTTAGAAATAAATGACTAATGAATATTTTATTGTAAATGTCAGAAGTGAAATTAATTATTCCTTATAAGAAACACATTAAAATGTTATTAATATGAACTAATATGGGCAACTTGTTCTCATTCTAAAACTGTAGGAAATTATGTGCTTTCTACTATTGAAAATATTGGAAATTATCAACTATAAGAATGTTTAAATAAATGTGTACTTCTTCAGTGTATAATGGCTGGGACTTGTTGGAATTTGAATCTATCTTTGCTCCTAGGAGACAGTTACAACATTCAAGGAAAAGTGAGAAAAAGGAAAGTTAAGACAAGAATTAGAGATTTGCAAGTTGTATGGCTTAATGTCTTCCAAAAAATTTCAGAAATAATGAGAGAGAAGGGACATGGTTGCCTCACATTTTACTTTTTCCATTTATTTAACAGATGGTCTCATTTTGAGGTAATTATAAACTAGAGTATATTTGGCCAACTAACAACACAGTTCAAACTACGATTTTCTAACTGTTGGCACATAATTTACCTTCAGACATTCATTTACAAATTTCTCATTATTGAAGTTGGTTTATTTATCAAATTCTATAAGGAATGAACAGCAGGACAGAGGGTGATGGGAGTTAAAAAACTGGGGTTTATATTCTAGTACCAGAAGCACCTATGTGAGTGTGAGATCTGGTAGAAATTTTAAAGATCCATCAAACTAAACCACTACATTTTACAAATGAAGGAAACAAGATGCAAAAATGTGAACTACAATGCCCAACATTCCACAGTCATTATAATACAATAGTCTTGTTTCCACAGCAACTAGACTACCTTCCACTATGATTCACTGAGCCCCACTGAGGAAAGATCAGTATGTATTAAACAAGTTTGATTTAAAGTAGCTACTTAAACCCACATATTCGAGTGCCTCCACTCTTAGATTTGTTTTTTATAAGAACTATAAAAATATATAAATAAGGTGGGACTATCCACATCAGTACTGCACACCAAAGATGATACGGCCGTCATCATTCAGAAAGTTCAAGGAAAAGAGTCCGAAAGACTTACCTAAAAATCACAGCAAGAGAAAAAAAAAAAAAAGAAAGAAAGAAACTATCAGAGAGGAAATGGAAGGGTTTTTCAATGTAAGTCCATGAAAACTCTTTGGTTAAGATCAGGAAGGGCCAGAGAAAAAGGAGATAGGTGACAATTATGTTGATTATCAGTTCTACCAATCCTTGTATATTGGAATCCTTACCCCTTACCTTTCTTCTTTTTCCATTGATACAGTGTCTGTGCATCTGTCTGAGGTTAACTTGTACCCAATTTCCTCTTAGAATCAATCATGCAAAGATTGTTTTCCCTCAATCTTACACCATTAATTACTCTATCTCTACCAGTCAATTTCCATCAGCATAATAATATACAGTAATATGTCCTACTTAAAAAAGCACAAAAAAACAAAACAAAAAAACCTCTAAAGCCAAAGTAAAACATTTCTGGCATCTCTCCAAATTGCAGTCACAAAAATAATAGTTGAAACATGAAAATCAAACAAGAAAACTGCCCCCTCTTTTTTTGAAGAAAAAAAAAAAATAACTACAGGGAAAGAAAGAAATTCATTGGAGTCCAGAAATAACAAGAAAGCAAAAATCCCTAAAGGATGACCTAGTATTGAAGCTAGTGTTTGTGTTTGTCCTTGGAGTATTTGCCAGTCATTGTTGGCCCAGAGCCTTAGTTTTAACTAGCTAAGTGCTTGGACACAGTACAAAGTCTAGGCCTGAGATTTGATGGGCAGCTAAGAGACCGAAAGCTGAGATCCTAGAAATTCAATACTGTTATGTTAAAAAGACATAGAAGGAAATAAAGAAACTGCTATTATTTGCAGATTATATGATTGTATATGTAGAAAAACAAAAAAAAAAATATATATGAGCAAATTATTGTTATTAATAACAGAGTTTAACAATTTTGTAGGATAAAAAGATCACTTCCAAACTTTAATTGAATTTGTGTACCCAAGCAACAATTAAGAAATACAATTATTTATCATCTATCATCTATTATCTATCTATACAAATATATACTATTTAAAATATCAAAATAAAATGAATGTATAAAAACATATCTAAAAAATAGCAAATATATGTGAAATACTGTATAATTATTTTGAAATATAAAACTTTAAAAAGGAAAGGATATATGATGTTCATAGAGTGGAAAAAGCAATATCATAAAAATAGCAACTCTATTTTTCTATACATCAAGTGATGTATAGATTTAACCCAACTTCAGATGACTACTATATCTTTTATGGAATTAGACAATGCAATTTTAAATTGATACAATGTGTCAAAGGACTATAAAGTGTCAAGGTATTCCTGAAGAAGAACCAGGAGGGAAAACTAGCTCTAATAGATATCAATGGTTATTATAGAGCTATATTAATTAGGACAATGTGTTATTTATATAGCAATAAATAAATAAAAAGAAGAAAACTTCTAGATTCCAGAAGTATAATGTGTATGTGTGTATGGTATTTTTGATATATTTAAATTTAGGAGTGCATAGGCAATGAGTGGAGAAGATGAATAGTCAATAAATCATAGAGAGACTCTTTTTTAATTATATGAAAAAAAAGATGATGATCCCAAACAAAATATCAAAAGAAATTCCAAACTGAACAAATTCTTACCTGTTAGTGGCAAAATTTTTAAATATTTAGAAAAATTCTAGATAATATCTTTTGATGTTAAGAGACATTTCTTACCAAGATGAAAATGTAAAAATAATAAAAAGATAAATTTGAGCACATTAAATTTAAAAACTTATTTCATTAAAAAACACCATAGAAAGAGTAAAAAAAAAAGGTACAAACTAGGAGAAGATATTTGCAAAAGATGAGACGAATAAAGAATTATCATCCAGAATACAAGAATAAATCCCACAAATTGGTAAGAAGCACACAAATAACAAATTGGTAATAACCAAACAAATAATAAACTGACCAAGAGAAATAAACAGAGCTTTTCAGAAAAAGAAACACAATTGAAGAATAAACAGATTAAATGATGGTCAAACTCACTAATAACCAGGAAATACAAAATAAAATTATAATAAGTTAACATAAAATCCAATCAAATGCCTGCAAGGATATGGAGCAGGGGAACTTTCTACATTACTGGTATAAAGTTGTATGGACACCATGAAAAACAATTTGCCGGTGACAAAATTGGTTGCATGCATACCAAGTATTAGAGAATATATGGATGGACAGTAATTCATACTTTGGTAATAGAAGAGTAAATTGGTGAAACCACATTATAAAGCAATTGGATTATTTCCTGAAATTGACTATTCATATATCCTACACCACAGCAACTCCACTCCTAAGAATATGCTCAAAGGAAACTCTTGCACAGCTCAATGGGAGACTTGTACAAGAATGTCAAAAAGTATATTCACAATAGTAAACACCTGGACATGACTGAAATTTCCATTCACAAAACAATGAGTGATAAAACTTAAGTATAGTCTCATAATACAGTATAGTTTAACATTCAAACTAAAACCTTCAGGGGCTCCTGGGTGGTTCAGTCAGTTAAGCGTCCAACTCTTGATTTTGGTTCAGGTCCTGGAATAGAGCCCCATGTTTCACAGGGCTCTGCACTCAGCAGAGAGTTTGCTTGAGATTCTCCCCCTCCATCTTTTTCCATCCTTCCCCTCCCCCAGCTTACATACTCTCTCTCAAAAATAAATAATCTTTAAAAAATAAATAAATACCTTCAGCCACAAACAACAATGCAGATGAATCTTTGCAGTTAAATATCGACTAAAGAAAAGATCAAAAGATTACATACAAGAATGGCATTCTTTTTATAAAGTTTAAAAACAAACAAAATATTAATTATCTATGTCAAATATCTGAAAAAATGCAACAAAACTATATAAAAAAGAGAGCATGAGAATTATTCTATTTATGTAAAATTCACAATTAGGTAAAATAAAATCATATAAGAGATACTTACACAGAAGATAAATTTATAGAAAAAAGGATAATTAACACAAAATATATTGTTTATATAATCTTTGAGCAGAAGTGGTATACAGTTGGGGAAGGCCACATGGAGTGTTACAAAACTGGTAACTGGTGTTCAATTTTTTAAGATTGCTACCACTGATATGGGTATTTGATTAATGTTAATCTTTCTGACTACTATTATATTTGTCATTAAATATTTAAATATATTAAGTAATCTCTTTTTGGAAATATATTTCACAATGGAAAATATAGAACGCAAGTTTTTCCTTTTTTAGAAAATAAGTTTTAAAGCATATGACAACTCATTAGTTTCTTGCCTAGCCTCATTTGCAAACTTCCTATTCTCTCATTTTTTAAATTTAGTTTTTTAAGATTTTATTTACTTATTTGAGAGAGAGAAAGAGTGAGAAAGCAGCAGAGGGAGAGAGAGAAACAGACTCCCTGCTGTGGGACTCAATGTGGGGCTGGATGTGGGGCTTGATCCCAGGACCCTGGGATCATCACCTGAGCCAAAGGCAGATGCTTAACTGTCTGAGTCACCTAGGAGCCCAGTTTTTTATTTTTTTTTTTTTTTGTACTTCATCTCACTAAGCCTTTAGAGCCTTGACAAGAAGCGATTCTTGTCAAGGTCACAGCAATCTCCATATTAAAATATCCCATCATAGTTTGTCAGTTCTCATCTTGTTAGTACCATCAGCCACATTTCACAATTATTTATCCCTTCTTCCTGAAACACTCTCCCACTTGACCTTTGTGATACAACACTATTGTTTCTCCTGCTACCTTACCAGTTGTTTATTTTTAATTTTCCTTTCTTATTCCACCTCATCATCCTTCTCTATAAATGTTGGTCAACCTCACTTGACCTATTATTTCTAGATCCGTAGAGGCATAATCCCACCTTGGAGTTTGTAGTTACTATCTTCTCTCAGAAGCCATGCATTTCCCCACTCCGGTTCTTAATTCCTCTGCTCAGATGTCACCTCATCAGAGAAGTCCTCTCTATCAATACAGCAAACTCTTCCAACAGTCTTTCCCTCCATTATCCTAGCTTTTTCTTTGAAAGTTTTTTTATACCATCTGAAATATTATTTACACATTTTTAAATTTATCTTCTTTCCCCACTCCTCTACCAACCAGAATGTAAGATCCACTAGAGAGACTGTATCACCAGTTCCAAGGAAGATTCCTGGCATAACTTAGATTTATAATGAATATTTAAGAAATGAATGAATACACAAATGAAAAGCAATTTTCTCCCTGAGAAATACAAAGGTATGTTAAATAGGATGCATGACTCGGCACTCAATAGTTTTGTATGGCTTAATGAGAAAAGTGGGTAAAATACTACAGTTTATTTTTAACATTGGAGTCATTACACTCAGAAAAGGAGTTCAGTGTCACAGTGAAGGTCAGGATGTCTCCAAAACCATAAAACAACAGCAGAAACAAAACAAAAATTATAACAATGATTTATTAATGTTATGAATGTCTTGTTTCCTATTACATCTGTCTTTTCCCTACAAATGTCAGGGAAGTTTACCTTTGACCAGAGAAAACAAACTAACAGTTTTAGAATGTCACTGTTTCCCACATATCTCTGAAATTGCTGAAATAAAACTCTATGTAGTTTCTTAGTAAACGCAAATCAACCTCTAATTTTGAGAATAGTCTTAGGAATAGGTCGACAATAAGGATGAAATGGAAACATTACTGGTCATGTGAAAATAGTAAAGAGTATCAAAGGACCAACCTGAATAATTAGCACAAAATCTCCCCATAATATAGATGTATTGCAAAAAATAGAAAATTTGACAAAAATCGTATTCACACATCAGTGATATTAAAAGTTGTTTGAATCTATGAAAACCTGAGACCTCTATATATTATTTTGTGAAAAAAACAAAAACATTTACCAAGTTTTAATGTAACAGTGACAATAAAGAAATATGCACACATTTATTACTAAAATGCAGCTTCTAAGACTTTAAGACTCTTCCTAAGGAAATGATTTTTTAAAATATAGTCAAAAGTTTCCCTACAAATGTATAATGTTGTAGGATAATTATATATTTTTTTAATTTTTTTTTAAAGATTTTATTTATTTATTTGAGAGAGAGAGAATGAGAGACAGAGAGCATGAGAGGGAGGAGGGTCAGAGGGAGAAGCAGACTACCCGCCGAGCAGGGAGCCCCATGCGGAACTCGATCCCGGGACTCCAGGATCATGACCTGAGCCGAAGGCAGTCGCTTAACCAACTGAGCCACCCAGGCACCCAGGATAATTATATTTTTATTTTTCTATTTTTTTTACCTCTTGAAAACTACTGTCATCCACTAAACATAACAATATGAAGCTCCTCAAAATTAAATGTTATAATATGGTAATATGATTATCATATATTTAAGTGAATAATCAAGGTAAAACAATATTGACGTTATTATCCCATTTTATAAAATATGAATCTAGATATAGAATATATTGGATGAATAAGTTCAAAATTGAAATTTGTCATGCACTGGTTAGAAAAATAAACTAATAAAAGACAGATAAAAAAGATTTTTAAAATGGATATATATATCCATTTGTCCTATCTTATAGAAGAACAAGGAGAGAAACAAACAATGATAACATAAAATCTGGGAAATAAAACAGCTTTATTTATGGGGGCTATTTAAAAGTCATAACAAGTTACATATTTGTACTTTGTATGGTTAAATCAAATTAAAATTAAAAATTATGATTATAACGAATTAATTACCTTTAGAATTTCCCTTGAATTCTCTTTATAAATACAATCTTTATTCCCTGAAAAATAAGTCATAACATTGTGAGGTTTTCCTAAGGAAAATAATAAAAAAGGATTAAAGTAATATTGACACACAAAATACTACTATATTGAGTCTCATCTATGTATTCTATTGGGAATAACTGCTTAGTGCCATTCACCTATAAACAGTAATGTAAAAGCAGATCTGAAAATAAGAAAGGGATCAAAACAGACTAATATACTTCATGAAATAGTCATTATTTATATGAACAAAAAATATTGAATATTTGTTATTTTCCAAGCATTTTAAAATAAGAATTCTCACTTTCACAAATAGCCTAACAACTTAACATTATTCCCAATTTATAATTAATGACACTTGCTGAAGAATTTCCATAAGGGTAAGTATATCCAGAAAATGTTAGAGTCAAGATTTGAAATAAATCCTGGGTCCACTGGGTTTTTTATTTACCTGTGTCCAAGACCTACAGATCATTAACACTTTTTGATATGTCAATATTATTGAGTATTCAATAACACTGAGAATTCAGATTCCAAATTATTTTGTCTAGATATTTTGGACATGCCAAGACTAGGGAAAAAATTCTAACTTTTGTAACAATGATATATGGTATTTTTAAGAAAATTTCTGGTTCTTCTGCATAGTCACACAAGTTGTAGTTTTTTTTTTTTTTCCTTATATTGATTTTAAGAGAACTGATATAAGAAAATGGAAATCACTAAGGTAAGTTTGGCAACAAAAGTATTACCCTTCAGAGTAATGCTTTGCTAGAGGGCATGAAGAAAGGGAGGAAAGAATGAAAGGAAGAAGGAAAGAAAGGAAAAAAAAGGAAAAGAAAGAAAAAGTTAAGGAGGTGAAGGAGAAGGGAAGGAAGAAAGAAGGGAGAGAAAGCAAACTTATTTGCAGTTGTGGGATTTTTCTTTGTTTTTTGTATTATCTGCATTGGTTTGATTGCATGAAACACAATGTGTATCAACTGATAATCACATTTATTTAAAATTATCTCTATTTTCAGAAATTGAATACCTAAGAAATAATAAAACACTTTTCCAATATTATAACAATTATTATATGCATGCAATGAATAAGATATTAGTAAATTATGACAGCTAGACATATTCTAATGAATTATAGTGCAAAATAAGTTTATTAATTAATACTTGAAGATAAAGGCTAGAAACAAAAAGACACATCTTTGAAAAATAAAGACATTAGAATAAACAGAAGAATAAACTTTTCAGTAGTCTTATTAAACAGTTATCAGTATAAACAGAATTTGAAAGACCTGTTTTTCTTCATTTAACTAAATATTCTACCATATTTTATTATATTTATTTATTTATTTTTAAGATTTTATTTATTTATTTGACAGAGAGAGTGAGAGAGCACAAGCAGGGGGAGCAGTAGAGGGAGAGGGAGAAGCAGGTTCCCTGCCAAGCAGGGAGCCCGATGCGGGACTCGATCCCAGGACGCTGGGATCCTGACCTGAGCCGAAGGCAGATGCTTAACCATCTGAGCCACCCAGGCGCCCCTACCATATTTTAATAAGATAATTAGATAATCATAAAGTGTCTGATACAGTCTTTTATTTCCTGTATTTCGTATTTCAAAGTAATAAAGCTTCATTCTACAAAGCTGTTAGTGACAGTGTCAACAAAAACAAAACTTTGAAATATAACAAAATAGGTGAGCAAAATGTCTAATGAAAATTGCAAAGAAAAATTATGTCTCAGAATATAGAATAATGGACTCTCCGGTGAATATAACTGAAAGCATCATGCCAGTGAGCAAACTATATTTTCATAATCTTTGATAATCAATTTTCTTTTTGGCATAGTTTGTTACCTAGTCACATACTGATTAGTTTTCTCTTTTTCAAGTGACACATTCAGCGTAACCTGAACTATTAATTATATGTATTGCCTCTGTTGTCATCTTGAAATTTTATTTATTTAAATGAGGTTTTATTGAATAATCATCAAAGTGTTGAAACTTGAATATGCTTAGAGAGAATCAGCTTTGTTTTTGGCGTCATTTTGCGTTGTCTCTGAAGAAAATACTTTCACTGACAGCAACGATGAAGCAAATGAAATTGTGGACTTAAATGATTAATGGCTAAGGATTAAAGTACTTAGACATTAGAGACCAGAGAAAGGGTAAGGAGGTCCTAATAGATTTTGGCTTTTAGGTCACTGTTTTAAATTTCACATAGTTCAGTAGTCTTGGTAAGATATTACCATCTAATAGCTGAGAAATATGAGACTGGCCATATCCTATAGCAATGGCAATGCATGAGAAAGAGCATGACTGGGCCCAAAGTTGTGGTATCATATACATTTTTGATATATCTGAAAACATGATACATGGTGAACCTGGTTACCTGTAATCATGGAATAATGAAGGAAAAATTAGTTACTTCTATGTTGCAATTTAAGAAATAAAGTTTAGAGATATGTTAAGGTAGCAGAACACAATTTACTAACAAAGAATCACCATTGACATTCTGAAAATCCTTATGCAAACACCAAACAAAAGTTGTGGTTTCTAAGTACCTGAGCTGGAGAAGAGTAAAAGAAAAGGAACATCTACTTTTCATGTCATCCAAATGCTCCCCCTCATGCTGAAATATCTGATGAAAAGAGATACATTTATATATATCTATCTGTATAAGTGTATATGTGATAAATGGAGAATGAAAAACATATTTCTAAAGCAGTTAAAACTATTTGTTTATCAGTGATTTCTCATGATATGTTTAACTGACTTCAAAAGATATTGACCACTTGTGATACACTGAGATAAATACTAACTGGAAAACAGATTAGAAAGACTCAAAGTTCATGAATCAAAAAGCTTATGCATTGAGTGGAAGAAATAAAACAAATGTGTAAAATAAGTCATTATATTAATACATTTTATAATATCCTAAGAACATTTTAAGAAAGAGTTCTGATTCATTAGCAGGTCAGCAGATCAAGAGACAAAAGGAGGCTTATAGCCTCTCTTCCTTTCAAAAGCAAATGATAGCTCACAAATTCTGTGTCTTATGTATGCTCTCCTTAATTACTACTAACAGTTCTTTACTCAAGATCCCAAAATTTCATGGGATTGTATGTTCCAGCACAAGTAAGAAACTAATGTGGGAAAAAATGCATTTAACTATACTTAAAGGAAAATGTATGGACTCTGCATTAACACAGTAATAGCCAATTTCAATGGTACCTCAAGATTGAAAGACATTGAAGTCCACGAGTATTTCATTATTATGCCTAATTGTTGTTGTTTTTTGTCACTGTTGTTTTCATTCTACCAGATGAGTTCAATACTAAGTCTCCATCAATGCTAAGAAAAATGTTATTTTCAGTGTATGAATACATGTAGTGACAAGAATTTTACTGAGAATAAGGGCCATTTTGTTTGAATTCAAGTTTCTGATGAACTTCAAATAGGTGAAAAGTTATGGGCTTTGGAATAAATATGATAGATTTGAAATACCTTTCAAGTTAGTAGTGTTGTGCCTGTGGGTAATTTAAACTCCCTGAGTTTGATTTTTCTTACTTGCAAATGAATATAATAATATCTTTCTTATATGTTGCTATAAATACCGAATTAAATTATTGTTTTGTATGTAACACATAATAAGTGCTGAGTAGATTTACTATTGTGTGCAACAACTAACCCAATGTTTAAAAGGAAATGAGTTCAACATTTGACCTGTCACCACAGAAGAGGCAATTAGCAAGTGGGTCATAGAGAAAGAGTGTAGAAAAAGGGGAAATAGAGTGTAGAATATCAAGTCACATATGCTCACTTGTTAGATTGTAAATTTGGAGCCTTAAGTTTGTCAACCTGAGAGGGATAGGGAACTTACTTGTATCTATGAGGATCCTTTCTTGGTTTTTATCATCTCTTCTTTGGCACTTAACACCAACTCCAGAAAGCTTTTGATAATTGAACTTATTTGACTTTCTCATTTTTTCCTTTCTTATGCTTTTATTACAAAATTAAATAGGAAAACTATGTTTTTTTTATAAGACAACAAAAGTATATAAAAATATCTGTTTCCATTTCTCTGTTTTCTCCTGTCCCCTCCCACCCAATCTCAGCATCCTGCTCACTCTCCCTCAGGTAATCAATGTATCCTTCTAGAAATGTTAATGTGAATTTACATATGCACTTTTTATATATACATCTAGTTATTTTCAATACATCTTGTTTTGCACTTGCTTTTATTTTTACATTTAGCAATATATCAAAAGTATTTTTCTGTGTAGGTGTATATAGGTCTACCTCATTCAAGTACTTGCAGAGTCTTCTGTATTAAGTCATTTTACTTTTACTATTTTTTATGGTAGTTTCAATTTTTTATTTAAATTCCAGCTAGTTACCATACAGTGTAATATTAGTTTCAGGTGTAGAATTTAGTGATTCAGCACCTACACACAACACCCAATGCTCATCACAAGTGCCTTCCTTAATAGCCATCGCCCACTGAACCCATCCCCCTGCCAACCTCCCCTCCAGCAACCCTCAGTTTGTTCTCTATATTTAAGAGTCTGTATTGGGGCACCTGGGTGGCTCAGTCAGTTGAGCATCTAACTCTAGATTTCGGCTCAAGTTATGAGATCAGGTCTTGATATGGAGCCCCGCATGGCGCTCCTTGCTCAGTGCAGAGTCCACTTGTCCCTCTGCCTCTGCTCCCCTTGCTTGCACTCTCTCCCTTTCTCTCTCTTAAATAGTCTTTATAAAAAAAAAAAAAAAAGAGTCTGTTTTATGGTTTGCCTTTCTCTTTTTCCCCCCCTTGTGTTCATTTGTTTCATTTCTTGAATTCCATATATGAGTGAAATCATATGGTATTTGTCTTATTATGACAGACAAATGTCACTTAGAATAATACTCTCTAGCTCCATCCACATTGTTGCTTGTTGCAAGATTTCACTCTATTTTATGGCTGAGTAATAGCCCATTGTGTGTGTGAGTGTGTGTGTGTATACTACATCTTCTTTATCCATTCATTAGTCGATAGACATTTGGGCACTTTCTATAATTTGGCTATTGTTGATAATGGTGCATAAATATTGGGGTGCATGTATCCCTATGAATCATTATTTTTGTATCCTTTGCATAAATACCTAGTAGTGCAATTGCTGGGTCATAGGGTAGTTCTATTTTAACTTTTTGAGGAACCTCCAGAACCTCCAAGGAACTTTTCCAGAGTGCACTATTTGCATTCCTACCAACAGTGTAAGAGGGCTCTCCTTTCTCTGCATCCTCACCAATATCTGTTGTTTCCTGAGTTGTTAATTTTAACCATTCTGACAGGTGTGAGGTGGTATCCCACTGTAGTTTTGATTTGTATTTCCCTGATGATGAGTGATGTTGAACATCTTTTCATGTGTATCTTGGCCATCTGGATGTCTATTCATGTCTTCTGACCATTTTTTAACTGGATTATTTGTTTTTTGGGTGTTGAGTTGTATAAGTTATTTATAGATCTTGGATACTAGCCCTTTATCTGATATGTCATTTATTAATAACTTCTCCCATTCCATAGGTTGACTTTTAGTTTTGTTGATGGTTTCCTTCACTCAGTAGAAAACTTTTTATTTTGATATAAGTCCCAATAGTTCACTTTTGCTTTTGTTTCCCTTGATACCGGGAGACATATTTAGTAAAAAGTAGTCATGGCCAATGTCGGAGAGGTTACTGTTTATGTTCTCCTCTAGGATTTTCATGGTTTCTTGTCTTACATTTAGGTCTTTCATCCATTTTGAATTTATTTTTGTGTATGTGTAAGAAAGTGGTGCACTTCCATTCTTTTCCATGGAAGAAATGGATAAATTCCTGGAAACATATAAACTACCAAAACTGAAACAGGAAGAAATAGAAAACTTGAACAGATTGATAACCAGCAGAGAAATTGAACCAGTAATCAAAAATCTCCCAACAAACAGAAATCCAGGGCCAGATGGCCTCACAGCTGAACTCTACCAAACATTTAAAGAAAAGTTAATACCTATTCTCCTTAAACTATTCCATAAAAGAGAAATGGAAGGAAAACTTCCAGACTCAATCTATGAGGTCAGCATTACCCTAATTCTGAAACCAGAAAAAGATTCCACTCAAAAAGAGAACTACAAAATGGGCTAAACGCCCCAATCAAAAGACACAGGCTAACAGACTGGATTAAAAAACAAGATCCATCGATATGCTGTCTGCAAGAGACTCATTTTAGAACCAAAGACACCCCAAGATTGAAAGTGAGGGGGTGGAAAACCATTTACCATGCTAATGGACACCAAAAGAAAGCTGGGGTGGCAATCCTTATATCAGACAAATTAGATTTTAAACCAAAGACTGTAATAAGAGATGAGGAAGGACACTATATCCTACTGAAAGGATCTATCCAACAAGAAGATCTAACAATTGTAAATCTCTATGCCCCCAACATGGGAGCAGCCAATTATATAAGGCAATTAATAACAAAAGCAAAGAAACACATTGACAACAATACAATAATAGTGGGGGACTTTAACATCCCCCTCACTGAAATGGACAGATCATCTAAGCAAAAGATCAACAAGGAAATAAAGACTTTAAATGACACATTGGACCAAATGGACTTCACAGACATATTCAGAACATTCCACCCCAAAGCAACGGAATACACATTCTTCTCTAGCGCCCATGGAACATTCTCCAGAATAGATCACATCCTAGGTCATAAATCAGGTCTCAACCAGTACCAAAAGATTGGGATCATTCCCTGCCTATTTTCAGACCACAATGCTTTGAAACTAGAACTCAATCACAAGAGGAAAGTCGGAAAGAACTCAAATATAGGGAGGCTAAGGAGCATCCTACTGAAGAATGAATGGGTCAACCAGGAAATTAAAGAAGAATTAAAAAAATACATGGAAACCAATGAAAATGAAAACACAACTGTTCAAAATCTCTGGGATGCAGCAAAGGCAGTCCTAAGAGGAAAGTATATAGCAATACAAGCCTTTCTCAAGAAACAAGAAAGGTCTCAAGTACACAACTTAACCCTACACCTAAAGGAGCTGGAGAAAGAACAGCAAATAAAGCCTAAACCCAGCAGGAGAAGAGAAATCATAAAGATCAGAGCAGAAATCAATGAAATAGAAACTAAAAGAACAGTAGAACAGATCAACGAAACTAGGAGCTGGTTCTTTGAAAGAATTAACAAGATTGATAAACCCCTGGCCAGACTTACCAAAAAGAGAAGAGAAATGACCCAAATCAACAAAATCATGAATGAAAGAGGAGAGATCACAACCAACACCAAAGAAATACAAACAATTATAAGAACATATTATGAGCAACTCTATGCCAGCAAATTAGATAACCTGGAAGAGATGGATGCATTCCTAGAGATGTATCAGCTACCAAAACTGAACCAGGATGAAATAGAAAACCTGAACAGACCTATAACCACTAAGGAAATGGAAGCAGTCATCAAAAATCTCCCAAAAAACAAGAGCCCAGGGCCAGATGGCTGCCCAGGGGAATTCTACCAAAAATTTCAATAAGAATTAATACCTATTCTTCTGAAACTGTTCCAAAAAATATAAACGGAAGGAAAACTTCCAAACTCATTTTATGAGGCCAGCATTACCTTGATCCCAAAACCAGACAAAGACCCCATCAAAAAGGAGAATTACAGACCAATATCCCTGATGAACATGGATGCAAAAAATCTCACCAAAATACTAGCCAATAGGATCCAACAGTATATTAAAAGGATTATTCACCATGACCAAGTGGGATTTATCCCTGGGATGCAAGGTTGGTTCAACATCCGCAAATCAATCAATGTGATACAATACATTAACAAAAGAAAGAACAAGAATCATATGATCCTCTCAATAGATGCAGAAAAAGCTTTTGACAAAGTACAGCATCCTTTCTTGATCAAAACTCTTCAGAGTATAGGGATAGAGGGTACATACCTCAATATCATAAAAGCCATCTATGAAAAACCTACAGCAAATATTATTCTCAATGGGGAAAAACTGAGAGCTTTCCCCCTAAGGTCAGGAACGCGGCAGGGATGTCCACTATCACCACTGCTATTCAACATAGTATTGGAAGTCCTAGCCATAGCAATCAGACAACAAAAAGAAATCAAAGGCATCCAAATTGGCAAAGAAGAAGTCAGACTCTCACTCTTTGCAGATGATATGATACTTTATGTGGAAAACCCCAAAGACTCCACCCCAAAACTGCTAGAACTCATACAGGAATTCAGTAAAGTGGCAGGATATAAAATCAATGCACAGAAGTCAGTGGCATTCCTATACACCAACAACAAGACAGAAGAAAGAGAAATTAAGGAGTTGATCCCATTTACAATTGCACCCAAAACCATAAGATACCTAGGAATAAATCTAACCAAAGAGGCAAAGGATCTGTACTCAGAAAACTATAAAATACTCATGAAAGAAATTGAGGAAGACACAAAGAAATGGAAAAACGTTCCATGCTCATGGATTGGAAGAACAAATATTGTGAAGATGTCAATGCTACCTAGAGCAATCTACACATTCAATGGAATCCCCATCAAAATACCATCCACTTTTTTCAAAGAAATGGAACAAATAATCCTAAAATTTGTATGGAACCAGAAAAGACCCCGCATAGCCAGAGGAATGTTGAAAAAGAAAAGCAAAGCCGGCGGCATCACAATTCCGGACTTCCAGCTCTATTACAAAGCTGTCATCATCAAGACAGCATGGTACTGGCATAAAAACAGACACATAGATCAATGGAACAGAATAGAGAGCCCAGAAATGGACCTTCAACTCTATGGTCAAGTAATCTTCGACAAAGCAGGAAAGAATGTCCAATGGAACAAAAACAGTCTCTTCAACAAATGGTGTTGGGAAAATTGGACAGCCACATGCAGAAGAATGAAACTGGACCATTTCCTTACACCACACACAAAAATAGACTCCAAATGGTTGAAAGACCTCAATGTGAGACAGGAGTCCATCCAAATCCTAAAGGAGAACACAGGCAGCAACCTCTTTGACCTCAGCCGAAGCAACTTCTTCCTAGAAACATTGCCAGAGGCAAGGGAAGCAAGGGCAAAAATGAACTATTGGGACTTCATCAAGATAAAAAGCTTTTGCAAAGCAAAGGAAACAGTCAACAAAACCAAAAGACAACTGACAGAATGGGAGAAGATATTTGCAAATGACATATCAGATAAAAGGCTAGTATCCAAAATCTATAAAGAACTCATCAAACTCAACAGCCAAAGAACAAAGAATCCAATCAAGAAATGGGCAGAAGACATGAACAGACATTTTTCCAAAGAAGACATCCAAATGGCCAACAGACACATGAAAAAGTGCTCAATATCGCTCAGCATCAGGGAAATCCAAATCAAAACCTCAATGAGATACCACCTCACACCAGTCAGAATGGCTAAAATTAACAAGTCAGGAAATGACAGATGTTGGCGGGGATGCGGAGAAAGAGGAACCCTCCTACACTGTTGGTGGGAATGCAAGCTGGTGCAGCCACTCTGGAAAACTGTATGGAGGTTCCTCAAAAAGTTGAAAATAGAGCTACCATATGATCCAGCAATTGCACTACTGGGTATTTACCCCAAAGATACAAAAGTAGGGACCCGAAGGGGTACGTGCACCCCGATGTTTATAGCAGCAATGTCCACAATAGCCAAACTGTGGAAAGAGCCAAGATGTCCATCGACAGATGAATGGATAAAGAAGAGGTGGTATATATATACAATGGAATATT
Source organism: Mirounga leonina (assembly GCF_011800145.1). Classification (NCBI taxonomy): domain Eukaryota; kingdom Metazoa; phylum Chordata; class Mammalia; order Carnivora; family Phocidae; genus Mirounga; species Mirounga leonina. The sequence continues at coordinate 33,199,414 of NW_023270387.1, read as the reverse complement.
ATGCAGCCATCAAAAGGAATGAGATCTTGCCATTTGCAATGACGTGGATGGAACTGGAGGGTATTATGTTGAGTGAAATAAGTCAAAAAGAGAAAGACATGTATCATATGATCTCACTGATATGAGGAATTCTTAATCGCAGGAATCAAACTGAGGGTTGTTGGAGTGGGGGGTGGGGTGGGAGGGATGGGGTGACTGGGTGATAGACACTGGGGAGGGTATGTGCTCTGGTAAGTGCTGTGAATTGTGCAAGACTGTTGAATCTCAGATCTGTACCTCTGAAACAAATAATGCAATATATGTTAAGAAAAAAAAAAAAAGAAGAAGAAGAAGAAGGTAGCGGGAGGGGAAGAATGAAGTGGGGGAAATCGGAGGGGTAGACGAACCATGAGAGACGATGGACTCTGAAACACAAACAGGGTTCTAGAGGGGAGGGGGGTGGGAGGATGGGTTAGCCTGGTGGTGGGTATTGAGGAGGGCACATTCTGCATGGAGCACTGGGTGTTGTGCACAAACAATGAATCATGGAACACTTCATCTAAAACTAATGATGTAATGTATGGGGATTAACATAAGAATAAAACAAAAAAGAGAACTACAGACCAATATCCCTGATTAACATGGATGTAAAAATGCTCAACAAAATATTAGCATATGAAACCCAACAGTACGTCAAAAGAATTATTCACCATGATCAAGTGGTATTTATTCCTGGGTTGTAAGGGGTTCAATATTTGCAAATCAATCAATGTGATACACCACATTAATTAAAGAAAGGATAAGAACCATGTGATCCTCTCAATAGATGAAGAAAAAGCATTTGACAAAGTGCAGCATCCATTCTTGATAAAAAAACTCAAAAAAGCAGGGATGGAGGGAACAAAACTCAACATAATAAAGGCCATATATGAAAAACTGACAGCTTTTCCTCTATGGTCAGGAACACAGCAGGGATGTCCACTCTCACCACTGTTATTTAACATAGTACTGGAAGTCCTAGCCTAAGCAATCAGACAACAAAAAGAATTAGAAAGCATCCAAATCATCAAAGAAGTCAAACTTCCACTATTTGCACATGACATGATACTCTATAGAGAAAACCTGAAAGATTCCACCAAAAAAACTGCTAGAACTGATCAATTCAGTAAAGTTGTAGACTACAAAATCAATGTACAGAAATCTTGTATTTCTATACATTGATAATTAAGCAACAGAAAGAAAAGTTAAGAAAACAATCCCATTTACAATTGCACCAAAAATAATAGGATACCTAGTAATAATCCTAACCAAAGAAGTAAAAGACCTGTACTCTGAAAACTTTAAAACACTGATGAAAGAAACTGAAGATGTACAAGGAAATGGGAAAACATTCCATGCTTATGAATTAGAAGAACAAATATTGTTAAAATGTCTATACTACCTAAAGCAATCTACACATTTAATGCAATCCCTACCAAAATATCACCAGCATTTTACAGAGCTAGAGACAAAAAATCCTAAAATTTGTATGGGACCACAAAAGACCTGGAATAGCCAAAGCAATCTTGGAATTAAAAAAAAAAAAAAAAAGTAAAGCTGGAGGCATCACAATTCCAGACCCTCAGGTTATATTACAAAGCTGTAGTGATCAAGTCAGCATGGTACTGGCACAAAAACAGACATATAGATCAATAGAACAGAACAGAAAAACCAGAGCTGGACCCACAACTATATGGCCCACTAATTTTCAACAAAGCAGGAAAGAATAGACAATGGAAAAAAAAAGTCTCTTCAACAAATGGTGTTGGGAAAACTGAACTACTTTGACATTTTTAAATTTGATTCTTCTTACCTAGAAAAAAAATTTATCTGTGCATGTAGCTATGTTGTTTGTATTCTGTGCTTTATGTGAATAACTATATGTATATATTGGCTGTGTGTGTGTTTATGTGTATATGTGCATATGTTTGTGTGTCTTCTTAATTCAAGAGACATATGTTTTGTCATGCATGTATATTTTGAGAACCTCCAACTATATTGAGTATCATGATTCATCTTCTCTGGTTTGCAGACAGTGTGATCTTCTCAAAAAAATCTCATTACCTCATATATCATAAATTATTCAATGGCTTCTAAAATACTTATACTGTTCTACAAGGTTCTTTATGATCCTTGCTTATGTTATTACTATTTTCACACCATTGTCTCCCTTGTCCTTTGTAAGAGTCTGTAGGTCAAGTGCTCTTCCTCAAAGGGCAAGTGAACGTGGTAAGAAATGAATTTGAGGCGTAGGAAGGAGTTAGGTCACTATGTGAGATCATTCCTCCTGGCCTACTTAACTTCTATATACCCTCATCATTGTGCTTATGCTTATGATTCAAACTTGATTGAAGTATTGCTTCCTCAGCCATGTCCCTCTCTAGCCCAAGTCCTGCCAGATTATTTTATTTATTTATTTTTATTCCTCCTCAGCTCTTCTCTCAATTTTAAATTGTACATTTACTTGTGTGACCATTTACATTATCTATCAATCTATCTATCATGTATTTATAATTTATCTATTTCTGTAAGACATCATGCAATGAGCTCAATGAGAGGAAAGAGCTCATGTGTTTTTGCTCACCATGAAATCCCCAGAGGTCTAGAATGTTACCAGACACAAAATAGGTGCCCAGAAAACACGTATTCAGTAAAGGATTAGCTGTCATATAACTTGATTCCTGTATTCTCCAGAATTTATTATTTCATATTTTTTGTGTGACTAAGGCTTTCAGTATCTGTATGATGACAGATTAATTGACCAAGCACTATGGTTCACTGATTTAGCAAGCAAATACTATCCTTAAGCATTAAAATTTGCCTGAATATATACCTTTTCTTAAGGCATTTAAGTTATGGAGGTGATTATTTTATATCCACCTTTTTCTAACTAGAAAGGATAGCCTTGTAATTTAATAACTTATGTAGCCTCATATAATGCATAAGAGCAAAACCAGCCATTTAAAGCAGATACATAAATGTGGTATCTTTATTTATAATGATCTTTTAAGTTCCTTTCCAGCCCTGAAATTTTATGAATCTACATGCCTCCTTAAATACATGAAGTGTTTTTTTCTTAATCCCTTGACCCTGTCTTTTTATGATTTTAATTTGTCCTGACACTAGAACATCATCTCATTTTATAACTTAAATCAGCAATCACTGCAAATCTTTAGGCTAATGCCAAGACCTGTTAACCTGAATGGTGAATCAGCAGAGTTAAGTAATGTAAAATACTTCAGATTAAGCTCTCCCTCTATCAGTTTATCTAAAGGTTTTGTATAGGATTATCTGATTTAAGGTGTTGATGCTTTTAAAATTATGTAGTAACTTCGCACTTTCTGAGGGTTACTTTGGTGTCTTCTCAGCTATTTGACGTTGATATAAGTTCTGTACATAGATAATTATAGTATTCCAAAGACAGAATTTTCAAGCAGATACAGAAATATGAAGAGGTGGTCCCAAGCAGATATAGACTTATTAAATGGTCAATGGTCTCTAGAGCATTTGAGTATTTGGGGCCCCTGTCAGGAGTAGCTATTGCTTTTCCTAGAGAAGATCTAGGATGGTACAAAATAGAGTAGAAATTGTATAGAATAACTCATATTTGCCTTTTGGCTTTGACTTTTACTGAGAACATTTAGAATAAATTAACACAATCTGTTCATTCTAATACATCCCTACAGATTTTTAAGATAATTTTCAGGAAGAATTGGCTTGAGATAATTACAGTGTAAAGTAAACAAACTAGATGCAATTCAAAAAGCACTATATTTCATCAATAACCCATTCTCTTGAATCACTGTCTTATTCATTTGTTTTGAAATTAGCTGTTTCACAATGGCCTACCTGATCCAATATAATTCAAATGAAACAATCTCAATTTCCTTAATAATTTCCTGTATTATATGATGTCTGTATCTCACAATCTTAGTCTGATCCCTGGTGAAACATAGTACATTTGCCCGTATACATTTAAGGAATATCTTCTTTGTACTCTACACTGTGCTAGACTTTGTATGAGATATAGATACTATTTTGTTTTTAGTAATGCTCCAAAATACTCTGCAATGTTTTCTTTAGAGATGATACAAAGAAGCAGTTTCTTTTGAGTTGATACAATCCTGTAGTACATGGGCAAGCTTGTTATTTTCTTTCTTTTTTTTTTTAAGATTTGATTTATTTATTTGAGAGAGAGTGCACACGTGGGGAGGGGCAGTGGGAGAGGAAGAAGCAGACTCCCCTCTGAGCAGGGACCCAGACTCAATCCCAGGACCTTGGGCTCAAGGCCTGAGCCAAAGACAGACTCTTAACCAACTGAGGCACTCAGGCACCCCAAGCTTGTTACTTTCTTATACACAACACTTTATTTCAGATTTCTTCTCACCTTCTATCAGCTACTCTATATGCCTAAAATATTTTTTTCTTTTTTCCACCCTGGATTATATCTTTTTTTTATATAAGACTAAGTTTAAAATTATCTCCTCTGTGAGTCTTTCATCAAACTTCGTGGCTAAATATGCATCTATCTGCTCAAAGTTCTATATTTATTTTCAAATTTTACCTCCAGTACTTAAATTGCATTGTCATTATTTGGTAAATGATTGTCTCCTTTGCTAGAATAATGTGATATGGAATTTTTTAACATATAACTATATATCTTTACTATCTCAGTACATGGCACATAGTAGTGAATAAATGGAAATTACCAAACCAATATAGAGAGACATAGCACTGGTTTCTAACAGTATGGATTTATGGGACAGGAAATAAGATAAATAGCAATATGATTATGACTGATGAAGATTGTGTAGTTTTTAAGTGGATATCCTTTGTTTTGCTAAACTTGATAAAAGGTAGCTACAAGCAAAAATACAGAGAGAGGTCTAGGATTGTTTTATTCGCTCAGAAAGGTAAAAGGGTTGGAATGGAAATGGACTGCAACAGATAAGATCCAATGAAGAAAAAAAGTACTCAAAGCTAAGAGCTAGAAGTTTTTCCCACATTATTATTATACTTGAATATCATTTGAAAGAAGTCTGTTAACTCACATGCAATAATCAGTTTTCTTATATTTTACTTCTGTTTGACCATATATTATACAATTTAAAATAATGCATATAAGTAGTTTTATGTTGAAATACTTAAACTAACTTAATCTAATCCATATTTGAAGCACTGGGACACTTCTGTAAATTAATGTTAGATAGATAGTGTCTCTAGCAAATAGTGCCCAAACTACTCTCCTGTTAGTGAGTCACCTTTTCTTCACTTAGCTGAAAATATTGCATAACATCCAAAGGAAACACATTAAGAGAGCACTACTGAAAGAGAGAGTGAAGGTGATAAATGGAACAGTGATGAAAAATGCAGTCAAGGAAAGGAAAGGGCTACAGATTTGTGTATATAATAGCAACTCTGATAACTTTAGTTATGTCAACTGAATCAAAGATTTGCAAAGAGGTGCCACCCACCTCTGTCCAGAGCCAAGGATCATCCCTGGCGCTCCAGTGATTTATCATTATTTTTAACCATTGGGCATAGTTAATCCTGTAGCCATTTCCTAAGAAGCAGTTTCTCACTGAAGTACTTTAACTTCATAGATGCCCTCAAGATATTGATAATGCCAGATTTCCCCACCCTAGGTCATGAAAGAATTCCTAAGTAATGTGTTGAAATAAACAGTTTTATTCCAGGCCCAGTTTCTACATATCAGAGACAATCAGTAAAGAATTCTATGTCCTAGATAATATAATAATGGAGGATAGTTGTGAGCTCTGAGCACTGTGGACACTTTTGGGGCCACAGGAATGAAAACAGTATCCAGGTCTGCTATGATTTCTAAAAATGTTAAACATTAAATAAAATGACTTTATGGATATGTGAAAGCTGACTTCTTAATAAAGTTTTTTTTTTTTAAGATTTTTTTTTTTAATTTATTTATCTGAGAGAGAGAATGGGAGACAGAGAGCATGAGAGGGGGAGGATCAGAGGGAGAAGCAGACTCCCCACTGATCAGGGAGTCCAATGCGGGACTCGATCCCGGGACTCCAGGATCATGACCTGAGCCGAAGGCAGTTGCTTAACCAACTGAGCCACCCAGGCGCCCCTTAATAAAGTTTTTTTATTAAAACAGTTGCAAGTGTCTGTTTTCACTTCAAAAATAATTCTTCTGGTTAAAGAAGACTATTCAGGTTTAAATTCCTTTTCTCACTATGGCTATAAAATCAACAGACCATAAAGCTATATGTTTAAAAGGATTAAAAAAAGAAAATTAACATAATGCTGTTCATTCAGAATTAGAAATTATTTTTTTTATAACCGGATTCAGTTACATCAAAAAGGATTTTTTCCCCCCTGCATTTCTAGTATTAGAAAAAAAATTCTCTGGCTCCTATGTTTGTTTGCACATGTTAATGAGATTTTCCAGATTAAGTTGCTTGTATCCTAGTTCCTTGGTTGCATTTAGAGGTGATAATAAGTATCTGTGGTAGACACAGAGATATGCCATCCAAACTCCCTTCAAAGAGGAATGTGCTGCCTACCTCAGGGAAGCATGGTCAACAGAGAGCCTATAGTTGTCAGCTCCCCCAGGCTCTGCTTCAGCTTCAGAGAGCCACCTTACCCAATGTCCTTCCTTTCCCATGTCAGTTCACCACATTCAGTGACTGAATGCGGAAGGGGTATAATGACCCAGTAATTTTGCGGCCCCACCCCCAATATTGAGAAGAGTGATGTTTGCTCCAGAACTCTTACTAGGCTGAATGAAGCTTTGTTGGCTCTGCATTGTAGTTCTAACTCTACCCTGCCTGATTCTGCTTTGTCCATCTTTTTTTCACAGATGTTGATCACTAGTAAATATATGGTACTCCAAACTCTTGTTGCAGCATCTGCTTACAAACTCTGTCAAGCATCTGCTTCTGGAGAACCTAATTTGTGACAGTTTTACCAGAAGTGGTTGAAAATGCAGGTGATAAGGTTTTATAACTAAATCACTAGCCACCTGGCTGGCAATAAATACCTCATCATTCTTAGTGGTTGGAGTACAGTCAGTCCCTGGCACAAGGTGGCAATTCAATTGCTAAAACCAGAGATTAATCTTGATTGTATATAGGTGGAGGGGAATGCATTAAATGATTCATCAGGCATTTGAGACATATGAAAGAGATAGTAGATGTTAGGAAGCGTTATTATATAATCATTGCTATGCATGATTAATGCTCTCTAGAGAAATAGTGAGCATCTGAGGTAAAGAAACTGGCACTTGAAAGTCAGGAGTGAAAGTCTGAGGGCTAGTGTGGTTGCACATAAAGAATATCTAACCTCCTGCAAGAGGAGGATAGAGAAAGCTGAGACCCAAGACCAGGACTGTGGTTAAACATCAAAGACAGCTAAGCACCCAACTGAAGTAAGTATATTTTGCCAAGATCAGAACTCTGTTTGAGAAGAATGAGACCCTTACAGATGAATCTCATGAACCTTCTGAGCCTATAGACATGGTGGGTCCATTGATCCTTAGTAAGAAGTAGCATTTCCTTTAAACTGAAAGATAATGCAGGGGTTTTTTTCTTACAAAGCAACAATCTCTTGGAATCATTAGAATTTATCTATTCAAATGGCTTGAGCAGAAGTCTTTTTCTTTTGGGGGGGTGTTAAATCTGTAAGTTATATGTCTTTACAAATGAAAATAAAACTATAGCGTATTGCATTAGTTGGAGATCAATAGTAGTAATAGATTTAAACCATTAATTTTTAAAAGAATATATAAGCATTATTGATTTTTCTCACAATCAACATGAAATTATAACACTTTTAAATTAGCAATAAAATAATCAAGTTTACATTAAAAATACAAACAACAAAAAAACATTGATTCCTCCCTCCCCCTCAGGAACTTCCCTACCCACCATATTGGCCACTTGGGCTGTACCTCATATTAATAACCCAATGAATAACCCAAATGAGGACAAGTTGAGTCTGAGAAGCAGGGAATGGACTATGTTACAAAAGTATTGTAATACTTATCTGGCCTTTACCTGATAGGAACCATAGCACTATACGTGGAACTGCATACTTGATTAAAGGAGCTGGAAAATAAAATTGGACAGGGAAGTTTTGTTTTTTTTTTGTTTTTGTTTTTTTTTTACTTGGGAGCACCGTTCTAAAATCCAGTGTTTAATATCTGTTCAGGACAACATGAAATGCTGTGACTCATTATGAGGATGTTCACAGAGGTGTGGAGAAAGCAATAACTTTTACAAGTAAAGTTGTAATGCATATGATAGAAGAAAGAATTCAGGGGCTGAGTGAAGTGGGCATACTGGAGTGTGGCTAGAAGACCTGCTGGATGACTACATTTTATGGGAAGGCCTGGAGGACACACATTTATCAAACCTACAATGAATACATTGGTGACAGTGGAACTTTCATCATAAAATATTTAGTGTGGCTCTGAACTATAGGCCAAGGCTGTCAATTGGAGAAACTATTGCAGAATTCAGATCACTGATAGCAATGAAGATGAGAGGATCCCAAAACTATAGAAGCCAAGTGATGCTAATTAACTGCCAAAAGCCAAGAGAAAACAAGCTTAGTAATGATGGGTAAGGTTTCAGGGACAGTCAAGGGGAGACCAATTCACCAAGAGTTATAGAGATAGTTTATAGACCACATACCCTAGTGGTAAAATAGATAAGTATCTATCAATGGTACTATCCAACTTGTATTAGCAGGAGAAATCAGGAATATGTGGTCAGAAGGAAGGGAGTGGATCATTCTCTCCATTAAAAAGTCATGCAATGTTATATGTCCTTTTTTTTTCAATAAAGCTGGAATGGGGAAGGGGATAAAATCAAGGAGAATCAATCTCTTTTACAATTGCACCAAAAATCTTAAGACATCTAGTAATAAACCTAACCAAAGTAGTAAAAGACCTGTACTCTGAAAACTATAAAACACTGATGAAAGAAATTTAAAATGATACAAGGAAATGGGAAAACATTCCATGCTTATGAATTAGAAGAACAAATGTTTTTAAAATGTCTATACTACCCAAAGCAATCTACACATTTAATGCAACCCCTATCAAAATATCACCAGCACTTTTCAGAGCTAAAAACAAACAATCCTAAAATTTTTATGGAACCATAAAAGACCTTGAATAGCCAAAGCAATCTCGGAAAAAAAAAAAAAAAAAAAAAAGGCAAAGCTGGAGGCATCACAATAATAGACCTCAGGTTATATTAAAAAGCTGTAGTGATCAAGACAATATGATACTGGTACAAAAATAGACATATAGATCAATAAAATAGAATAGAAAACTCATAAATGAAGCCACAACTATATGGTGAACTGATCTTTGACAAAGCAGGAAAGAATATCCAATGGAATAAAGACCATCTCTTCAACAAATGGTGTTGGGGAAACTGGACGGTAATATGCAAAAGAATGAAACTGGACCACTTTCTTACACTATACACAAAAATAAGACCTAAATGTGAAACAGGAAACCATAAAAATCCTAGAAGGGAACACAGGCAGTAACTTTTTGACAATAGCTGTAGCAACTTTTTTGTAGATATGTCTCCTATGGCAAGGGAAACAAAAGAAAAATAAACTATTGGGACTACATCAAAATAAAAAGCTTCTGCACAATGAAGGAAACAACCAACAAAACTAAAAGGTAACGTACAGAATGGGAGAACATATTTGTAAATGATATATCTGATAAAGGTTTAGTATCCAAAATAAACAAGCTATATAACTCAACACCCAAAAACAAATAATCCAATTAAAAAATAAGCAGGGGACAGGAATTAATATTTTTCCAAAGTAGACACACAGATGACCAACAGACACATGAAAAGATGCTCAACATCATTCATTATCAGGGAAATACAAAACAAAACTACAGTGAAATATCACCTCATACCTATCAGAATGATTAAAATTAACAACACAGGAAACAACAAGTTGTGGTGAGGATGCAGAGAAAGGGGAACCCTCTTACACTGTTGGTGGGAATGCAATTTGGTGCAGCCAATCTGGAAAACAGTAGGGAGGTTCCTCAAAAAGTTGAACATAGAGCTACCCTATGATCCAGCAATTGCACTACTGGGTATTTAGCCCAAAGATACAAATGTAGTGATCCAAAGAGGCACCTGCACCCCAATGTTTATAACAGCTATGTCCAGAATAGCCAAACTATGGAAAGAGCCCAGATGTCCATCAACAGATGAATGGATAAAAAAGATATGGTATATATATATAATGGAATAGTACTCAGCCATCAAAAAAAATGAAATCTTGCCATTTGCAATGACATGGATGGAACTAGAGGGTATTATGCTAAGAGAAATAAGTCAATCCGAGAAAGACAATTATCATCTGATTTCACTCATATGTGGAACTTAAGAAACAAGACAGAGGCTCATAGGGGAAGAGAGGAAAAAATAAAATAAGATGAAATCAGAGAGGGAGACAAATCATAAGAGACTCTTAATCTCAGGAAACAAACTGAGGGTTGCTGGAGGGGAGGGGATTGAGAGGATGGGGTAACTGGGTGATAGACATTAAGGAGGGCATGTGATATAATGAGCCCTGGTTATTATATAAGACTGATGAATCACTGAATTCTACCTCTGAAACTAATAATACAGTGTATGTTAATTAATTGAATTTAAAGAAAAAAACATTTTAAAAAAGAATGAAATCTTGCCACATGCAACGATGTGGATGGAGCTAGAGAGTATTATTCCAAGCAAAACAAGTCCAGTCAGAGAAAGATAAATACCATATGATTTCACTCATATGTGGAATTTAAGAAACAAAACAAATGAATATAGGGGGTAGAAAAGAGAAAGACAGAGAGGCAAACCAAGAAACTCAACTATAGAGAAAAAACTGATGGTTACCAGAGGGCAGGTGGGTAGGGGGATGGGTGAAATAGGTGATGGAGATTAAGAAGTGCGCTTGTGATGAACACTAGGTGTTGTATGGAAGTGTTGAATTATTATATTGTACACCTGAAACTGATATTACACTGTATGTTAACTATCTGGAGCTCAAATAAAAACTTAAAAAAAAATAATGACTGAAAATTTACTCACATTAGTGTTAGACACCAAATCATATATCCAGGAAGCTCAGAGCATCATGTGGGATAAATGCCAAAAACAAACAAACAAACAAACAATAAAACACACACACACACACACAAAACTATACCTAGGTATATAATATTCAAATTGCAGAAAATCAAAGATTAAGAAAAAAAAATTAATAAGGCAAAAGGGGATAAAAAGACAGATTATCTATAGAGAAACAAAGATGAGAATTACACCCTACTCTCCTCAGAAACCATACAAACAAAAAGAGAATTTACTAAAATATTTCAAGTCTTCAGAGAAAAGACAACAACAACAACAACAAAAAGAGCAACCAAAAATCCTATACCCTGCAAACTTATCCTTCCAATGTGAAAGAGAAATAAAGACTTACTCAGACATCAAAAAAACTGAAAAATTTGTTGTCCATAGACTTGCTTTGCAAACAAACATTAAAAGAAGTTCTTCAGTGAGAACGGAGATGATATAGATCACAAACTTATATCTACATAAAGAAAGGATGAGCATAGGAAAATAAAAATGAAATAACTTATTTTCCTTATTCTGGAGTGATCAAAGAGATAACAGTTTGTTAAAAATATTAATAAGAAAAATGTATTTAATCATATGTACTAGTATATAGGCATGTACTTACATATGCATTATATATGCACTATAGATATATATATACTCTATATGTATATGTAAGTACATATACACTGTATATAACACTATATGTATACACGTAGGTATAAATGAAATAACGACAGCAATGGTACAAGAGATAGCAGTAAGGGATTAAGAATATTCTGCCATTATAATGTATTCACACTAACTGTGAGGAATTATATAGTATATAGTTTTCTAAGCACATTTGGATTGGTTGTTAATTTATATGGCAATTTCAGTAAAGAAAGTGGAAAAAAAGGAATATAATTGATAAACTAAAAAAGAAGAAAAATGGGATTATATAAAATGCTTAATTAAAACTACAAAAGGTAAAAAAAAAGTGGAAGACAGAAATAGCAACAAAGAACAAGGGTAACAAATAGAAAATAGTAACAGATATGATAGAAATTAAACCAAATATACCATTAATCATTTTAAACATCAATGGTGTTAGTATACCAATAAAACAACAATAGAGATAGATTGAAACAAAAAGCAGACTCAACTACATTTAGTCTATAAGAAATTTACCTTATTTTTAAATTTTTATTATTTTTATTTCTTTAAAATCAATTAATAACATATAGTTTATTAGTTTCAGAGGTAGTTTAGTGATTCATCAGTTTTATATAAAACCCAGTTCTCATTACATCAAGTGCCCACCTTAATGCCTATCACCCAGTTACCCCATACCCCCATCCACCTCCCCTCCAACAACCCTGAGTTTCTTTCCTATAGTTAAGAGTCTCTTATGGAAGAAACCCACTTCAAATATAGTTATTGGTAGGGGTGCCTTGGTGGCTCAGTTGGTTAAGTGTCTGACTTTTTTTTTTTTTTTTAAGATTTTATTTATTTATTTATTTGAGAGAGAGAGCATGAACATGAGTGAGGTAGGGGCAGAGGGACAAGCAGACTCCCCACTGAGCAGGGAGCTGGATGTGGGGCTTGATTCTAAGACCCTGAGATCATGACCTGAGCTGAAGTCAAATGACTAACCAATGGGCCCACCCAGGTGCCCCAATGTCCAACTCTTGATTTCAGCTCAGGTCATGATCTCAGGGTTGTGAGATTGGGCTCCATGGAGCCTGCTTGAAATTCTATCTTTCTCTCTGCTTCTGTCTCTGTCTCTCTCTCTCTAAAATATATATATATATATATATATATATATATACACACACACACACACACACACACACATATATATATACACACATATATATAGTATTAGTAAATCACTTTTTATAGCATTGTATTTTCCATTTTGCATCATTTATTCAATGAAAATGTATTAATTTATTTTTTCTTTTGTTTTAAGCATTGAAGGGATAATTAGGACATGACCTCTGTTTTCAGTGTTACAGTTGTAGCAACAATGTGGCAAGTGCTAGAATAGAAATATGTATGAAAAGCTATCATCTAAGAGTTTCTTAAATTGAGTTCCAAGGAACTTTTTGCATCAGAGTCATCAGGGAGCTTGTTAAAAATTATAGATTCATGACCTCTACCAGGCCTGTAAATTATAATGTCTCAAGAGTTAGGAATCCGAATGTTTAGTAAAAAGTATTAGCTGAATTGTAAACTAGACAGGAGATAAGTGTTTCTTAGAAGTGACAGAAGTTGGAAAGGGGCAAAGATAAAGAAAGAAGAATAAGAGGATCAGTTTACCTGGCAGAGAAGCAAGAATGGATGTGAGCACTCTGAAAGGGAAGAGATCGCATTTGGCAAAGCATGTAGGTATGAAAGCATAAGGAATATTCTGAAATCCCTATTAAATGCATAGCTATTTATGTTGGTAACTCGTTTTACAAATGAGGAAGTTCAGAAACAATGTTGTTAATAACCTGAGGTCACTCATGACCACTTACGGTTGAGCTAGAATTAAAACCACTTCTCACAAGTCAAGTAATGCTATAGTCTCTCCAAAATTTTAATAAACCAGTAGCATTTGAGCTCCAGTACCATTGTCAGAAGCACTCTGCAATTCCCCAAATGACTGCTGTAAAATGGAATGTAATGGTTCTCGAGGTGCTGCAACTTCCAACAGATAACAGAAGTACATTGAACACTTATGTTTTTGTATCTTCAGTCTGGGCCTGATGTGAAATGGGAAGCCACTAGGGTGCGGAGTTATTTTACTCTAAAACAGGTTTGGAAAACCTCTTGGCTAGTATGTGCCTCTGTAAGTCTAAGAAACAATTAATGTGCTAATATCAAATAGACAAATAGGTTAAGAAGGAGCTCTTCTGGACAAAAGTAAGATGGCATCCTGGCATTTCCTTAAAGTCCTTCCTTGAAAAGTATTATTTCCTTGTTTCCTTTTCTTGTGTATCTGCCATGGTGTTCTCATTAGGGCTTCTGCTTCTGACAGCCTAAGGACAGCTGGGAGCTTGCTGGCTCGAGACAGTTTTACAGTGTGTCATCTTGTGGGTCGTGGTGCTGTAAATCTCAGCATTTTGTGATCCTCCTCCCTGAATTCTCAATGAGCATAGAGGGCAGCAGAAAACACGCCGGTGGGGTGATACATTTGAAGTTCCTTGGGAGGAGTAGCAGCTCTAGGAAGGGCAAATGAAAGTTGCCAAAGTATAATTATAGCCTCTGAACAGGAACCTGTCCAAAACACAGGATTATCATTCTTCCCTTTCAAATATGTTGTTGCAGTGATTGGGGGGCTTGGCACACTACACGGCTAGTGGCAGATTACTCACTGGGGTAATCAGGGGAGAATCAACACTTTCAATGAAACTTTAATTTCTGTAATATCTTATTTTTTGCTTTCATATATTTCCTGAGTTCCACATTTCATATTCTGGTATTAGAATCTTCTCTTTGAGGCCTGGCATTTCTTTTTGCACTGTTGTTTAGCGAATGCCACTATTTACCTTGATTTTTATGAAGTTCATGTTTTAAAATAAGTTCTTCTGATATGTTGTGTAATTTATAATTTAAGTATTATTAATATACTTCATATATCATATATATTCCCTATAGTGATATGCTTTAAACACTTTTTTTTAAAGATTTTATTTATTTATTTGAGAGAGAGAGAGAGCACATAAGAGGGGGTAGGGTCAGAGGGAGAAGCAGACTCCCTGCTGAGCAGGGAGCCCGATGCGGGACTCAATCCCGGGACTCCAGGATCATGACCCGAGCTGAAGGCAGTCGCTTAACCAACTGAGTCACCCAGGCGCCCTGCTTTAATCATTCTTCAGTGAATATCAGGTTTGTTAAATATTTTGAGTAAAATATAGGTATTCTGAGTGAAAATATTCAATGTTTATGCAGTAAATTCTAAGCAGAAAAAAATTACGCCCGGGATCATAGGACATACTTTAGCTTTTATCATCAATTGATAGTTTTAAGTCACGAGAGAGAAATGAGAGGTTGGCTACAAAGGAAATACGATCACCTATTTATCAGGGATAAATGACTGATATCTTCAATGATATGAAGGGAAATTTGTTTGGTTTAAGAATTTTATAGCTTCACCTCATTCAGATAGGCATCCCATTCCCAATTTTGAGATATGGCTCATTTTTGGCTCCTGGCTTCCTATTTGAAGCATGACTCTGACTCCCAGTTTTGCACAGCTTCAGATAAATTTCCACACCATGGAAAGTATGACTCTGGCTCAAAGCCTTGTTTTTGTGGTTCAATGTGAGTTCTAAACACCTTAGGCAATGGGGCTTTGGTCCCATTGGATTTCCACTTTTATCTTATTTTGGAGACCCATCAATGTTTCTAGTCTGCAGTTTTCTGTTTCTAATATTAATAATGTGAGCCTATATTTATCGGTATTTAAAATGGTCTCTATCATTCTAATACTAGTGTGTGTGTTGGGCAGAAGAAGTCTTATAGCATACAGTTTATAGTTCAGCAGCTAGAAGATGTATTACTTAAAAAATATATTAAATGCAATTTGTTAAATAAAAAGTGCAGAGATTGTGAAATTTAAATTCTTTGGAGGTGCCGTGTTACTGCTGAGCTATCCTACAGACTTGATTTCAATACCAATCAACATGCTTGTTGCATGAGTCCTTTAGAGCAAGAAATGGCACTTATAAGCCCATGATGAGGCATAGACAGTGGCACTGAACCTTTTTTCCTTTTGCTATTTAATAATTGCAATTCAAGGCTGATGGTGGTTTAAGTTGGAGCAACAGGCTTGTATATGGTTCCAAATCTCTAGTAGATTTTCCAGATTGAAAATGTTTGGGTTATAATTTGTACAGAATGATGATAAGCCATTTATCATTATTATTAAGTGATTTATTATTAATCCTGTTGTTCTTTCTCTCTATGAACTTAAGATCAAATTAGTTCATACCATGTTACCTATCATGCAGATATTTATATTTAAAATCTTCCACCTCCATATTCCACATTATTTAAATATACTATTAATGCATGCTTTGAAAATAAGTTGCATGCAATATGGATTTGCTATCAGTGATGTTCTGCATCAACATGTCAATATTTCAAATCATATTCTGAATTCAAAACCATTATATTAATTCTATACCTTTAAAAATGACCCACAAAATAAATCTATAATTATGTCTAAATATTATTATCTACCATATGAATTCTGTTCAGTGCAATTCAAATTTTATGAAAATTGTGAAATAAATAAAGATGCAGGGCTATAATCCATTTTCTCCTGTTACAGAGGTGTACCCAGAAAAGAAAACAAATGAGCCAGTCAAATCTGTAATGCTAATACTAATGATAGCCCTCTTAGAAAACAAACTGATGATATTTACTACAGGGAGATTTCTTTCCTATAGAATGCTATAGGAAGATATACCTGGTCTGTGTAGCAATGCTCATAGTAAAAAAATCTGTAATCTATAAATTTCCAGTGCATGGCTTTAAAAAAAAATCCTATGTAACCATCTGAGTATAAAATGGAAATGTTTAATGATAAAACAGATCTTTGTTTTTTGTAACTAACACAACTGCATACAGTAATTAGGGAACCTCGTATTTAATGTGGGCAAGAGCATATCCAAAGTAGCAAGGACAGTCAAGTTGACAAAACCCTGATGTCTTCCATCTGTATTTGTGCCTCAGGGTTATGTGTATACTTGAAATATTTAGCAAATCTTGCTTCTTGATAAGATCTCTGATTTTTGTGTGATTCCAGCCTTTGCATTTAAATATATTGCTGTTAGAAATCTTTATTTTCCAAGGAATATATGAATGAAATACTTCTAAAGTGGTTTTTACCATTTAGCTTTTACATGTTGTATTCATTTAAAGATGCATCTTTGTGCTAAATTAAATTAGTTTCCTTTTGAAATTTTGTAACATTGTATAATGTTTTTTCCTATTGGTAATATCCATTTAATTTCATATTATTTTCTATCTAATATTACCTTGTTTTGGGCATTTGTTGTATTCATTTTGTTGTTGTTATTGTTGTTGTTGTTTTATCCTGACTATAAGCACTGAACTAGAAGAGAATTTCAATTAGTTCCTTTATGTTGGGGTCTGGAAAGATTTATAATTATGCACGAATGTCAACATTGGAGTTAAAAGTACCTACTGCAAACTTGAGGATTTTAAAGTGACTTATTTAGACAAAAAGGAAGATTTGGGCAGCAAAACATGTGATCCCTAATCTGAGTTTAGTAATTGGAATTATAACAAATTAATATAAAAACCTCATTTTACTTGTTATACAGCTTACAGATAAATAAAATCTGATACCTGTATCTGTGCATTTTAATAATGAAGCAACATATCCTTTACATGATAAGCAAGACTCACAAACATGAAGATGTTAATACTCCTTGAGCTGATTTGTCAATTCAATGCGATTCCAATGAAAATCTTAGAAAAATTCTTTCAGGAATGTAAGTTAATTTTAAAGTTCATACGATAGACAAAAGGTCAAGAAATAGATCATTCCCAAGGAGTAGAAGGTGGGAGATATGCTCCTACCAGGGGTCAAGAATTTGTTCAAAATTATTATAAGAAGACAAAGTATAAACATACTGAAAAGTAGAATAAAATAAACATTTAATTTATAACAAAGGTATGATTCTAGATTACTGAAAGGGACCATAAGATAGAAATTTCAAAGACAATTTTAGTTATCAATATTGAAAAAAAATGTTTATCTTTATACCACACCACACAAATAAATCAACTTTCATGGAACTTTGCAAGTGCCATAAAGTCAAATGTAAAATGGTGTAGCTGCTTTGGAAAATAGTCTGGTGATTTCTCAAAAGTTCAAACAGACTTAGCATATGACCCACAGTTCTACTCCTGGGACATAGCAGAGTGAGTTGAAAATAGGTGTCCACATAGAATCTTATACATAATAGCCAAAAGGTGGTAACAACACAGTTGTCTACAAACTGTTGAATGACCAAACAAAATATGGTGTATCCTTGCAATGGGACACTATTCATCCATAAAAAGCAATCAAATGCTGATACATGCTACAATATAGATGAACCTTGAAAAGATGCTAAACGAAAGAAGCCAGATATTAAGACCAAATATTGTATTACCCTATTTATATGAAATATCCAGAATAGGGAAATCCACAGAGATAGAAAGTCAGGGGAAAAGAGGATTATAGAGTGACTCTTAATGGGTATGGGGATTTTTTTTTAGGGTGATAAAAATGTTCTAGGAATAGAAAGTGGTTGACTATTGTGGTTCAATATTATGAAGGTTCAATATATGCTGCCTAGACATCTGAAATGGGGGGGGTGTATGGCTCCATGGCCTAACTAAGCCATTTTCCCCAGTCTACTGTGGATAAAGTTACCTCACCAAACAACCCTCCTTAACACAGGGAAATGAGTTTCAGGCAAAATTCCTCTTTATCCCTGAGTAGCAGGTTTTCATTCCCTTTCAGTCTGTGGAATTATTTGAAAAAACCAATCACATCCTCTTGTGGGAACAAAGGATCACTCTACCCTTCTGCTATTACAAAACCTACCTCCTGCAGTCCCTGTTTGTTTACTCTTCTTGAATGCAACTCCTATGTGGTCCTGTGTGGTATGCTATATCCTCCCCCTAAGATTTGAGTATATGTGATTAATAAACTGATGTCAATCTCATCTGCCCTGTATCAGGTGTCAGGTGTTTGGCCATCCTCATAACCCTAAAGTGGGATTCCCTCTCTTACCAATTAAATAAAGACCAAGCAATCAAAATGTGGTTGTACATCTCTGGTGAATATACACACACAAAAAATCACTGAATTGGCACTCTAGAAGGGTGAATTAGATGGTATGCAAATTATAACTCAAGTGGAAAAAAATATTGGAAGAGATCTTTGTATTACTACTTCATATTCACATTACTAGCAGTAAGTTTATATAGAGAACATATTAAGAAATCCTACAAATCAATAAGTAAAATCCCAACAATCCAATAGGAAAATGTACAAAACATACATAAGACATTTTACATAAGAAGGAAAGTGTAAATAAAGTGCAATTGCCCATAAACATAGGTCATGAGTTTCAGCCTAATAGGTGATCAAGAGAATGCAAGGTAAGGTAAATGAGATAATATACTGATACTCAGTTATTCTGAAATTCAAGAAACAAGATGTTGGCAACATTGGAGCAAAAACAGTTAACTCTTGTTTCCTACTTGTGGAAGGACAAGTTGGTACAACAGCCTTGAACAATTGTGAATAGTATGTATATATCCTATGTCATGGTAATTACACTTCTAAGTATCCTAAGAAAAATTACGTTCTTGTAGATGATAACACATACAAAAATGCTCACGGAAGATTGTTTGTAATAATAATGAAAATTAAAAAAAAATGATGGCAATCAAAAGGATACTGAATAATAATGATTCATTCACACCATGTGACACCATATTATAGGTAAAAATTAAGGAAGCAATGTTACGAATAGCAACAGAAAGGCCTCAGGTATATTAAATCCTGTTAATACAAATCTGATAGGTTGAGTGCTAAGTATAATGGGTGATTGTTCTGTTTTACAACCCACATACGTTAAATATTTTCTTTGATATATATCAAATTTAAATGATTAAATTTAAAATAGAGAGAAAATAAAGCGCAGGCACTGAGTATAGATAACTGAAATCATTTTACTGGAAAAGGGTGCACAGAAATGAATACTACTTGGAAGAAAATGAAAATTCAAAGAATTTTTTTAAAGATGATAGACATTACTAGTTAGTCTAGTAATGTCTGAGAGATATAATTTAATACCAACAGGAAAGTGATGATGATATAGTATAAATTACTATAGTGGTTTCCTTTGGTAGGGTAGAGTAGAGGAATTCATAGAAACAAGAATATTTTATCCATTGAAATTATAAAAAAATGCGTATGACTAAAGCAGATAGATTAAAAATACATGGTGGAAGCTTGGAGTTCTCTTGTAATTGTTTCTATTCTCTGTGAAATTGAAAACAAAGCTACCAGCTGAAATAGAGGCAATGCAAGGAAATGTGATGAGTTTGAGGGAAACAATTGTGTAAAAGAATTGTCCAAGTCTACAGGTTAATAAATGACTGGGACAATTAAAGCATTTAGCCCTAAAGCAACATTATTTCAATGTCAAGAGAGATTTGTCATCATGATTGTGGGGGTCTTTTCAGCCTTGTTCAATGATCATAATTCAGCTCAAAGTAGCAATTAATTATATATTTTTTTTCTTTTGGAAAATTTAAGTGTTTTACTAACAATAGGGTTTTACTAATAGGAGGATGTGCCATTTATTGGCCAGCCCATTTCAGCCAACTATTGGCTGGTCAAACATTTAGGAATGACTGGGGGCTGTAAATGGAGATGGAGAGATTTAAAGATTAGATGGCATATTGTTATCTTTTTAAGTGAATGAGATTACAATTGGGAACAAAAGATGGGCAGATATATATGAAATTATTTACATATAAAATCTTTTTCTGATTGTCCTTGTCCCACTAGCAGGAATTTACCTACTGCAGAGTCCATTGTGACTAATATTAGGAGGCACCAGATCTGTTTAATACATGATTATGAACGACCCTTCTCAGGTTTTATGTGACATCTGCCATTTATGCCCTCTTCTTATGCCTCACTTCACTTGTTATGGGTCCTCACTGCATCTACAGGATGATAAGAAGCTTTTTGTTTGTTCTTGCTTTTGTTTTTTGGGAACATTGCTGGTATGTGCTACTAGATCTACAAGACAACTCTTTTTCTAGCTTAAAATGCTTTGATACATGCTGTCAAAGCACTAACATGCTGAGTTACAAAGAGAAAGAGAATGCTTCTCTCTGCTTTTTATTATACTGTGTTCGACTGTAAATAAAATAGTGCTAAGTGTGCCCCAATCAATACCTCAAATAATTTTTGGTAAAAAAAAAAAAAAAGAAGAAGAAGAACTTTCACTTTTATTTCAAGTCTCAGTCCAACTTCTCTTTAGTGCACTGGGATGCAACATAAATTCTAATTAGAATGGGGCTGGAAATGAGATTAATCTGAAGAACATATCACATGCTGTGTCCGGAATAGCCCTACTCAGGCAATAACAGAATGTGCTGCTATGTCATATTTGAAATGCCTAATGTTCTTCCCTTAGAAAGAATTTCCTCATGGAGTTATGTTATATTCTCTTGTTAATAACTTGTGAAGGGGGTCACACCACTGGTACACCAGGTTGGCCTAGACTGTCTCTATTCCACTGTGGATACATCTTAAATTTAGGCTAAATCTTTGGTCAAACAAGGTTTTGTTTTTGTCCTGTCACAATTGATTCTTGGGATTTCATTCTGCAGTACTGATTTTGATGTTACAGCACTTACTGGAGGAGGCTGAGAAGATATAATCATTCTTCCACCTCCTTTGCTATCTTTCTGGCACGCTTCCTATGATTCAGAAATGTCTGACTTTAGTACATGGACCTTTGGAAATAAAAGACAATACTGAGGAAAACTGAAATGTTCTAGAAGGTCAGCTTCGCATCGTGTCCATTTATCTGTCTTCCCAAATTTTGATATTTCAAACTTGATCTCTTAGGGCTTCTAAGTCAAGCCAGTTTAAAAACTAAGGAGCAACTAAAATGCAAAGCACTCTGTTGGGTGAAATGGAGAATACAAAGATGAAGAAGTTATAGTCCTTTGTCACAGAAGTTCAAAAGCTAGTAATAAAAAAAGATGCATAACAAGTAACTTAGTAGACCAAAAATGCTCTAATCATAAACTAAATGTAAATTAAGTATAGTGTAGGAAAACACTAATTTATTTGTGCAGATTCAGGGAGTTTTATTCAGGTACCTACAAATAAATTAACATAATGAATTATTTAGCATTTACATCTTCCAGACGATGTGATACAGCATCTTTTAATACATGAGAATGATGTAGTTACATAGTCCTAAAACTTGAAGCAATTATCTTTTTTTCCCCTTATGTCATTATATGCCCCCCCACACACACACACTTTGTTTTTAGATACATCTGTAATTTTACTACAAAACCATTATTTTGGCATTAGTTGGTTATAAAACTTTATACCCATTGAATAGCAATTCTCATTTCTGTCTTCCTCCTGCTCTTGTATTTACCACTCTACTCTCATATTTTAGATATCTCATATAAGTAGAATCATTCACTATTTGTCCTTTTGTGACCGGCTTATTTCACTTATTATAATATCCTGTAGGTTCATCCATGTTGTCACATATGACAGGAAGCATTTGTTCTGTATGAAGTCTTATGTTCACTATAGAGTTAGTGACTTAACCTCCTCTTGATATATTAGGTATATCCTTAAATTAGATTAATATACGTGGTTGTTTTTAACTGTCTTTGCTTTCCCTCTTATTGGGCTTCTACATTTAGCACATCTACCTATCTGCACACATGGTTTTACAAGTACATATAGTTTTACAAGTACATATAGTTTTACAAGTATATTCCTCCATTAAATCTATATTTACTAACTTTGAAACACATCCGCAGAAACTAGCATTAGTTGGTTATAAAACTTTATACCCATTGAACAGTTATTCTCATTTCTGCCTCCTCCTGCCCTGTACTTACCATTCTATGCCCAGAAACTATACTCATTAAGAAAATGGACAAATTAATCCTATGCAGAAAAACAACAGTGTGTGTCATTGAAAACACACTTAAAATATATGTAATGTTTGTTTTTCTATTCAATATTTATTGGTTTTTGCAATTTTCCAATGTCATAATAGATATATCAAGAAAAAAAAAGAGAAGGAATAAAAGATACCCTCTTTAAAAGATCTCATGTCTACTGCAAGGTTTTCAGACTTTTGGATCTCAGAACCTCTTTACACTCTAAAAAATATTAAGAACCTAAAGATTTTTTTTAATGTGGATTATGTCTACTGGTAGTTGAAATGTTGGAAATTAAAACTGAGAAACTTTCAAAATATCTATTCAATGTTTTAAAGATAAAAATATATATTAACTTATATAACATATATGTTAAAATATATTTTTTGAAAGAAAGAGAGCACATACATGTGTGTGAACTCTGAAGAGGGAGAGGGAGAGAGAGAATCTTAGGCAGGCTCTACGTCCAGCACAGAGCCCAGAGCGAGGCTCCATCTCACAGCCCTGAGATCATGACCTGAGCCAAAATCAAGAGTCAGACGTTTAACTGACTGAGCCACACAGGCACCCCCAAGTAATAATTCTTTCAAATGAAAATTTAAAAAGAAAAGTAGCAATAACTTTTACTTTTTTATAAAACTCTTCAATGTTTGGTTTAACAGAGGACAGCTGGACTCTCACATCTATTTCTACATTCAATCTGTCCAATTATGCTGTTTTAGTTGAGCTATATGAAGAAAATACAACCATACAGATATGTAGTTGGAAAGGGGAATATTCTGATAAATTTTTTCAGAGCATGAAGGACATGTTTCTTTGATTCTATTTAAAATTCAGTGACTTTCTTAATGGTTTCTTAAAAGTTAAGTTGAAATGTAGATTCTG
This sequence comes from Mirounga leonina, assembly GCF_011800145.1. NCBI lineage: Eukaryota > Metazoa > Chordata > Mammalia > Carnivora > Phocidae > Mirounga > Mirounga leonina. The sequence goes on along the minus strand of NW_023270387.1, from coordinate 33,175,655 downwards.
AAACCATATCAATGAATTCCTTTAACTCTGTTACATTAAAACACGTTGTTCTATCTTGATAAACTGTCAAATTTATAATGACAAAAATAATTCTCCAAAATTATAACTTTCTTTTGACAGTTTGAATTTCATCACTGGTCATTATTACTGTTAGTTGTTTCTCTTGAAATAACAAGTTCACTTCATTTCTTTTCAAGAATTTTTTAGCTAAATACCAAAGTGTGAATTACTATGGTTTATCTGTCAGCCATTGTTTTAAAAAAAAATGATGTTTCATGAAAAAAGCAGCTAATTCAACTCACAACAATCATACAAATGTTTTGCTTGGAGTGTGCCTTGGTATACAGCAGAAGTGTTTTCCATGTACATCTCATTTTTCATACAGAATATTAAAAAGTCATGTGCTCAAGTTTCAACATTTGGTACAATTAATACATTTTTCCTACTTTATCAAGGACATTTTTCAGCAAGCCTGTTTTGTGCTTGTTTTTGCTTTATGCAGTTATTTATTTGTTGTTTATTGTGTTTCTGTGAGTGTATGGAGGTGAGGAATATAATGATAGTTTGATCCCACTGCCTTGATTCATGTTAAGGCATCAATAGTTTTACCACCCCTGTTTTTGTACCATCAGTGCAAAAGCCAGCACAGTGAAAAGAGTGAATATTGTCTTAGTATTATTATGAAAATTGTTCCGTTCATTACATTCCCCCAGAAGTTTGTCTGAGATCCCTAGTGGTCTGTGGACCATAGTTTGGAAACTGCTGGTGTAGTGTAACCATGTAAATTACCTTCTTTGATAACAAATATGCAGAAGAAATCTGCACGGTAACTGAGTGCTGAAAACAAGTTTATGCTATTTCCAGAAAGGAAACGGTATACAGACCATATATTTATAGTCTGAAAAATTTGGATTTGAGTTCTAGCCAATGTGACTTAATAACCCTATGACTTTTGGAAAATGATTAAATACTGTTTGTTACTTGGCCCTCATTGCTAAAACAAATTTTTAGGGATAGTGTAAGAATAAAATGAGACGATGCACAAATGCACTCATATACATGTAATACCTGGCATATAGAAAATGCCTGATTAATCAGTTTCTATTATTTTTGTTGTTGCCAACAAGGCATATGATTAATGGTATCATATAAGTTTTGATCTTTCTACCCCACATTTAATAAGATCAATTGTAGATGAATGTAGCTTTCAGTAAAAGAACCAGTTGTTTTTTTTTTTTTTTTTAGATTTTATTTATTTATTTGAGAGAGAGAATGAGGTAGAAAGAGAGCATGAGAGGGGGGAGGGTCAGAAGGAGAAGCAGACTCCCTGCTGAGCAGGGAGCCCAATGCGGGACTCGATCCCGGGACTCCAGGATCATGACCTGAGCCGAAGGCAGTCGCTTAACCAACTGAGCCACCCAGGTGCCCAAAAGAACCAGTTTTAACATATGAGTCATGACAGGTGATTCATTCTAAAGATAATAACACTGGAGAATTAATGCAGTTAGGATTATATTATTCAACAGTTCTGAAAGTAAGAATATTATTGTATTTCATCACTGCCCATCCTTTTTGTGCATCATCATTTCAATAACTGATTTTCATGTGTGGGTCACTGTGGCCCAAGTCAGAAGAAAATACCATAGGAGTTGGGAGAGCTAATTAGCATACCACAAAAGAATAATGAAAGAAATGGGCACTAGTTTCTTATTTTAGGAAAGTTCTTCACATATAAAAATGATTCAACCATTGTAAGAATTCAAGGAAAATTGAATTTTTATCTTTGTCATATATAAGAACTTAAGTATGAAAATGAGAATAGTACAGATACACAGTATTAAAACTGTGCCTCTATTCCATTTAGATCAATTTCAGTTGCTATTAACATTAAAAGAAGATTGCAGAAAAAGATAAAGAATATTTGAAGCTATAGTGAAGAGGCCATTAACTTTGGAGTCCGATAGGCCAGATTCACGTTCTAGTTCTCTTACTTGATCTAAGCATAACTCTGGATAGTTACTTAACTCTCCTGATCCCTGATTTCTTCAACTGTAAAAGAATTATGAAATAAGTTGTCTCTAATCAGTCATTTCTTTTCTGCTTATTATTATAAAACTATTAAAATTTTATAATATGGGGCTTCTTTTCTTAATGTGTAACTTAAACTGGCCGTGCTTATATATCCTCTCACGAAGTTGAACATGCAATATCAGATTTTCAACACCATTTCAAAAGGACTAGTTGATTCGGTCAACTCAACAGATGTATATCTTAAACAAGGACCTCAACAAAAGAAAAAAAAAGTTGTTTTCTCTATAGACTCATACAAATAGGGAACTGAGTTGTTAAAATTATTTTAATTGGAAAATTAACAATTTTAGCCACACCTTTGAACATTATTAGTGTCAATTAAAGTAGCAAGAAAATACAACCAAATTTGATATTACAGCCTACTCCACTCACAGTGAATACTCCTACCTTGCTCTGGATATCTGTATATTTCATAGTTTCCATTATCATTCTTATGTGTCATTTAGTTTACTAATACGTTTATTGCTATTCTCCCCTACTAGAATGTAACTTCCTTTAAAAAAAAAAAATTATTGTTATGTTAATCACCGTACATTACATCATTAGTTTTTGATGTAGTGTTCTATGATTCATTGTTTGTGCATAACACCTAGTGCTCCATGCAGAACGTGCCCTCTTTAATACCCATCACCAGGCTAACCCATCCTCCCACCCCCTCCCCTCTAGAACCCTCAGTTTGTTTTTCAGAGTCCATCATCTCTCAGGGTTCGTCTCCCCCTCTGACTCCCCCCCTTCATTCTTCCCCTCCTGCTATCGTCTTCTTCTTCTTTTTTTTTTTTTTCTTAACATATATTGCATTATTTGTTTCAGAGGTACAGATCTGAGATTCAAGTCTTGAACAATTCACAGCACTTACCAGAGCACATATCCTCCCCAGTGTCTATCACCCAGTCACCCCATCCCTCCCACCCCACCCCCTACTCCAGCAACCCTCAGTTTGTTTCCTGAGATTAAGAATTCCTCATATCAGTGAGGTTATATGATACATGTCATTCTGATTGATTTATTTCGCTCAGCATAACACCCTCCAGTTCCATCCATGTCATTACATAGAATGTAATTTCCTTAAGGAAAGATATCTGGTTGTTTTGTTTGGAGATGCCCAACTCATGCTGAGTGCTTAGTAAATGATTTGTGAATAAGGATTTTTGAATAAAATAGGTAGAAAAAATATGGGAAGCAAGATTATTGCTTTATGCAAGTTCAGGCTGGTATAACAAAATACCATAAACTGAAAGGATTGTTAACAACAAACTTTAAAATCCATTGTTAACAAACAAAATTTCTTTTGGTTCTGGAGGTTGGAAGTTTAAGAGCAGGGGACCATCATGAGTGGGTTAGTGTTGAGGGCTCTCTTCCCAGGTTGCAGATAGCTGTTTTCTCCTTATATATTCATATGACTGAGAGCTGAGAAAACTCTTTGGGGTCTCTTTTATAAAGGCACTAATCACATTTATGAAGGCGGCTCCACCCTTATGACCTAATACCTCCTGAAGGTCCTATCTCCTAAGATGATCACATTGGGGGTTAGGATTTTAACATATGAATTTAAAGGAAGAAGGTCCCAACATTTTGTCCCAAACAATGCCTATTTCATTTTAAATTAACCAAAGTGTTTATTCACTACTATAAGAAAAAATACTATAAAATATTATTCCAAAGATAATAATAAATAAAACATATTTTTCAAAAATAATGAGTTATGTTATTATATATTAATTTATACTGAGCAATATTATTGAGCACATACTTTATGCTAGACATTATGCTTAATAGATATTGAATCATCTGACATAGAGGCTACATGAATGTATCAAAATAAATCCATAAGATAAATACCGGTAAAGCTATACTTCAATTTTGTTTAGAATAACCGAAATAAAATGTTATTCCTACTCTTCAGTGGTTATCTTGGGGGATGGGAATGCTACACTCTGAAGAGACCACTCATATTGAGCATTATATTTCCCACAGCTATATTGCATTTGAAAAAAAAATCTTTGTAACCTGAAAACAGTTCTATACAGAAGAAGCTTCTATTTTGGGAGAGCATCTAAGTAGGAATATCTAAGCTAAATTAGCATGATACATTTATATCACTATAGGTATCATTCACATTATAATTAGCACTTAATTCAATGTTGTCTGCTAAATTTTATCTCTTTCCACTCTCTGGGTGACATTATATGCCTTGAGGCACAGTGTCTGTACGAGTCCAGGTCTCATTTACTGGCAACGTGCTGAAAAGTTTTGGCCTCATTCCATTCACTCATTCTGCAAATACTTATTGAACATTTATTTAATAAATAAGCTCCTTGGAAATAAAGAGGAATATAACAATATCCTTGACTTTTAGGAACTTGCATTCTAATGGGTAGACAAGGATAAAACAATAACATTGATATTAAGATAATTGCTCTTATAGAAGGTTATATACAAGGGCAAAAATTTCAAACTCTATTGGAGGAGTAAGTAGAGCAGAGATTCGAGTGACAATTATAATACTTCCAAATACTAGTGAGGAGAGAGCATTTCAAACAGAGGAGACAGTATGTCATTAGGTATACAAATATACATATATCACATAAAAACTCTCAAGGGATATAGGTGGTTCAGTTTTGTCCTGTGTGGGAAAGTGGAAGATTAACTCACACAGTGAGGAAAGAGTCAAAATATGAAGGACATTGAGTGTCTTGTGAAGGGAAATTAGATTAGAAGTGTTTCAACAGAGTGCCTTGCTTCTCGGGTAATTCCTAAGTAGAAGAAAACCTGACATGAATACATAATTATAGTCACTCATTTGTAAAAATTTTTTAAATGTTCTGTAAGAGTTCAGTCATTTTAAGCCAAGTTTAGATTGAATTAATTTATTTTGGGAAATGAAGTTCCACTAACTAGGTTTTGCCCTCAGGCCTATGGCAAGTTGTCAATATGGATTTTGGTGTAGAAGGCAAGGGACTTTTTACTGTAGTAGCCTATGGGAAATCTTGCCTTAACTGCTGACTTGCAGAAAAGTTACGAAAAGCTTCCACCAGTCTTTGGTGGACAATTAGCAAGAAGGGAGCTGTCATAAAACAGACCAATTTTATAACATGCTAACAATTTACAACTCCAGGTGTTTTTCTATGAGCAGAATCTCAAAATATTCTTAAACCACAAGCATTTGAGCAAAATTGTCCGTGTATCCAAATAGTTTTAAAACACAGCCTTAAAATTTTGAAAACATTGTATAACAAAGAAATAAATTTACTCTGAAAACTATTTATTTTACAGATATAAGTGAGATGTGTTAAAACATGGGTAGACACTATGTTTTTTGCATCCTTGGTAGTGGTTTATAAACCACTAAAGTATAAAGTATAAATGGATACTTATCCACAGAACTAAAATGCAGGTGTCAAGAAGTATAGTTCCTCTCTGTCCTCTTATTCTCCATTTCAACCAGATGTTCTTAAAATTACCTCCAGCTCTAAACTATAATCAAATCATTCCTGTATATTGGCCATTTGTCTTCCAAGAAGATAATGATCTGTAAAAACACTTGGCCTTAGTTACGAGTGTATTACTCTCACTGATGGGTTCCACATACTCCCACACTTCTTAAAATGGACTTGGTTCCAGCATGTTTACATACGTTTTGACCACCCTATTAGATTCCCTCTTTGTTTGTGTCTATAAGGTTTTTGGTTCATTATTTTGAGTTCATTTTTGTTAATGTTTTATTCTGAGCTATTCACACTCTCTTAACCAGACCTTATTTATAATTGATGCCTTAATTTTTTAAACCATGGGAATGCTTTTTTAGCTAAAAAAAAAAAAAAAATCCCTGTGACCTTAACTAGCTATTCACATGCAAAGTTAGAATGACAGATTTCTGTATATTTGTTTGTTTCCACTTAAGAGCAGTTTCGAAGACAGGTAAATTGGATTTGTATTTAAATCGATTTAATAAAAGGTGATTAAATAATAAAAGGTGATTAAATAAATCACCTGGAACACTTGGGAAAATTGTTTATGAGCTTATGAATCAGAATTTGAGGAGGACTTCTTTGGGCATGTTGTATTTTATTCATATGGATGCAACTTCAACAGGAGGATCTACTGCCAGTTGGCTACTTCACTCATGTGACTAACTTTCCTGGCCTCTCTTTCTCTGTTGGCATAGTGTCTTATTCTTTAGGGCCTCTCCAAGTGGTGTGGCTTCTCACTGCATGGAGGTCTTAGAGTAGTCTGACTTCAATCATGACATCTAGCTTCCCCAGAAAGAAAGTTCCAAGAGATCTAGGCAAGGATTGAAATTTTTCTATAAACTAGCTTTGAAAATGCCAAAATATCCCTTCCAGTACTTCCTATTGTTCACTAAGGCAAGCCCAGATTTCAGGGAAGAAAGAAATAGATTTTATCTCTAGTGAAAATATGACACAGACACATACTCAGGGGTAATGAATTCATGTCTGATGTGTGGTCTGAAGATCAGAAATAAATAAATTGGAAAAAAAGTCATAAAACTGCTTCCTCAAGAATCTTAACTATTAAAGAATAAGATAAGGAAGAATAATAAAAGGAGATGGATTGAGAGAGGAATTTCAGAGAAGAAATTCTGAACTCCTGGATGCCAGTTCCATGTATAAGGAGATTAGACATAACTGCTCTGTAACAATATAATAATTTAAAGAAAGCTGAATATATGGAAAAAATCAACAACTCTTCTTGGCTCCTTAAGAACCAGGAGGAGAGAGGGAAAATTGCTACCCCCAGAATTATAGATTCAGACAGGTAAATACAGGGAGTAATAGCTTACCAGAATAGCGACTCATGAGCAGAAACTTCCATGGGACTTTTAACCATTTTTTTAAAAGATTTTATTTATTTGAGAGAGAAAGGCAGATGGAGATAGTGAGAGAAAGCACAAGCAAGGAGGAGAGGGAGAAGCAGGCTCCCTGCTGGACAGGAAGCCCCCTTGGGACTCGATCCCAGGACCCTGGGATCATGATGTGAGCCAAAGCTGACGCTCAACTGACGGAGCCACCTAGGCGCCGCAGGACTTTTAACTATTTTTAACCAGGTTATATGTTTTCTTCATTTTGAAGAGACAGAGCAAGCATCAAACCTACTTGGATCTGGCAAGGATGCTGAAATTATTTGGGAAATTAAAACAATTATTAATAATTAACCCATTGGGGCTTTAATGCATAAAATAGAGAGCATGCAAGGACAGATAGGCAGTTTAAGAAAAGAGATGGAAAGCTTATGAAAGAACCAAAAAAAAAATGTGAGGAAAAAAAAAAGGCATTCTAATGGAAATGAAAAATGGCTTTGATGGACTTATTAGTAGACTGGAGTTGGCTGAGGAAAGAATCTCAGGGCTTGAAGATATAACAATAAAAACTTAGAAAACCAAAAAGCAAAGATAACAAAGGCAAAAAAAACAAAAACCAAAAAAAACAACAGATAGGTGTCCAAGGACCATGACACAACTACAAAATGTATAACCCATGTGCAATGAGAATACCAGAAGAAGAAATAGAGAAAGGGACAGAAAAAAAAGGTTTGAAATGATAATAACTGGAAATTTATCTAAATTAATATAATAGAATCAAAGAAGTTCAGAGAATACCAAGCAGGATAAATGCCTAAGACATGTCCTTTTCAAACTACAGAAAATCAAAGATAATCACTAAAATCACTATACCAAGACATGTCCTTTTCAAACTACAGAAAATCAAAGATAAAGGAAAAATCTTGAAAGAATCCAGAGGGGAAAAATGCCTAACCTAGTACAGGTACAAAGATAAAAATTGTTTGACTTCTCAGAAACCAGACAAGCAAGAAGAAAGTAGAGTGAAATATTAATAGTGTTGAAGAAACAAAAAATAAACAAAACCTAAAATTCTGTACCTTGCAAAATCATCCTTCAAAAGTGAAAGATTAATAAAGTCCTTCCCAGACAAATAAAAACTGGGAGGATTTGTTGCCAGTACATTGCTTTGCAAGAAACGTTTTTGAAAAGTTCTTTAGAGACAAGGAAAATGATATAGGTTAGAAATTTGGATCTGCATAGAAGAGCATCAGTAAAAGGTCCTAGATTATAACAAATTACCACTGCGGTGTACCATGTTAATAGTTAGGCAGACCATGTGTGAGGTGGAATAGGAAGTTGATAGAGTAGGCAGTTAGCTAGATATGACCTGGAGGCAAGGATGGTAGTAAACAGTGGTTTCCTGGTTTCTCACTTCCTGGAGCTATTAAACCAAGAACAACAGGTGCAGAGCATGCACTGTCCTTTCCAGTCTATGTCCTGCAATAACTTTTGCTCCTTATAATATATTTACATTGCAATTTTGACTCCCTCAACCCCCATGGGGGAAGATGGCTGCAACAGTTCCAGCAAGAACATCGTAGGGCCAAAAATTCCCCCTCCCACCTGTTAAGAGTAGTCCCTTAGATGTTTGGAAACAACCTTAGTCACGGATGGCCCTAGCTATGATCCGTAACTTATGCAAACATTAAAAGTAAAGACACTTAACCCTGACGCAGTTGTCATCTCTGCGCCTGTCTGCTCTCTTGTCTTAGGTGTCCTGTCCTTAACAATCTGCTTTGTGCTTGCTACTTTCCTTCTGGTTGTCTTTATTCGAGTATGGATCCTCTTGTAAATCTTTCATGGGGAATCTAAGAACCAAGGCCTCCATTCACATAACACAGAATCCCCCACCAATAGCAGGGTGTGTGAGAACTGTTTGTATTTTCTGCTTAGTTTTGCTGTGTAAAACTGCTCTAAAAAAAGGTCTATTAAAAAAATACAAGCAACTGCAACAACAAAACATATGACAACAATTTTGAAGACATTGGGCATCAAGTATTGAAGGAGGGTGATTCCTTAGAGATGGAAACAAACTAGGTGCATTCTAGTTTAATGACAGTCTCAGTTTACTACACTAAGACAATTTTCAGGTGATTGGGAAGAGGAGCCCAAGCAGAACCCAAAGGACTCTATGAGTTGAGTAATATTGCTGAAAGATGAGAAGGCCAGGGAAGCTAGACTTTGTAGGTCAGAGTTGGAAGGGAGAGAGCTACATAGAACATCTCTCTTGACTATTCAGCAGAACACTGATGATCACATGCATGGATGAAAACTACTCAAGGCTGGGAAAAGAATCAGCTAAGGGGATTAAAAGAAACAGTTCCTATCTTTCATACAGGACTGGAAATAGTGCTGGTTCCCACCAGAAGGATAGGAAAACCTTATGATTTACAGATCATTAGATAGAGTTTAATCTCAGTAATAGTTAACAGCAACATTTAAGAACATCTGACTAGGAACATGTTTAATCCTGACTAACAAATTTTAAAAGCAAGGTCTGAAAGGATTAAAATGTTTCTAAATGACTTATCTGCATCCCAGAAAAGAGCTCAAGAATATTTTACAGGAATTGAAAATTCTTCAGCAACAAACAATAAAAAGTTCACAGTATTTGAAGCCTTTAAAATTTATTGAACATATCAGCAAAGTGTAAGTGTTCTCTGTGTTTAATAATAAGGACACTGTAATAAATGGAGACTCCATAACTGTGGGACACAGGAATAAGAGGACATGCAAAAAGAGATCCATAAAGAAGCATCAGAGAAGGCAATAGCTCACCAGTTCTTTAGTGAGAGCTACCTGGCCACTGATGTTAGAACTGAACTTTCTATTCTTTGTGGTATATTATCTATAAATATGCATAATGAAATGAATATAGTTTTTATTTCAGTAAATAGAATATAGTCATTCTCAACAAATCTTTTTGACATTTTTATAATTACCCAAGCAAAGAATTTCCCTTATGCATGTGTGTCTTATTCAGATAATGCTTTTCTTTTAAATTCTGCTGTGCATCAGACACACTAAAGAGTCAGGAAATAATGTATGAATAATAAATCCATGGCATACGTGTTCTTTATTGGAGAAGACTGACATTAACATAGAAACAAAAATATTTAATTGAATATTATATAAGCTATAATATCATTTATTAAATCAGTGCAGAGAGTTAAGAAGTTGATGAGATACAGAGATAGAGATCAGTGAAACCTATGTTATTTTTATGCACAGGCTCATAGGACTTCAGTAGACAGCACTAAGACAGTACTCCTGAGAAAATCATCTTAATGCACTTGTATTTATCTGTATATGTCACAGGCAACAATTTGCGTTACAATGATGTAAATCAGAATTGGATTAGCTTAAAAAAAAAAAAATAAAGCTTAGCAGCTGTCTGATCCTGGCATTATTATCCTCAGAGAACTACCTAACAATAACAAAATGTTATATTGGGATATGGCTGTTAGATGTCATTCTACTTTTTATACACTGAAACACCTGCTTGAAGAGAAGCAGTTTCTGAGTTGATATTTTTTCCGCTAAGGATATAAACAACAGCTTGTTAATTCCCTTCTATAGAAACTAGAAATACACCCCCAAAGAATGTGATTATCATTTAATCTGGTTAAAATTTTAATGAAATAAAACCTAAGCCACTGTAATTGTGCTGTAGCTAGTTATTTTCTAAAAATGCATTTAAAGAAAAGTTAAATGCAATGAGTCTGAACGTTTTAATACTCCTGTTATATTTAGAAAGGAAACAAAATGTATTGAGATGGTCATTGTGTTTTTCCATTTTTTGACAGGAGTAGGTTAGTACCATCCCATTCCACTCAGAGTGTGGAGGCTACACTCTTATGATTGTTCCCAAGGGACATAATACCCTTCCTGATTTGGATTTTTATTTCTTGTTGTGTCATTTTCTGATTTGACAGTTTGTTGCTTTAAGCATGAAATTCTTTACTAGGTCTTAGCTTTCCTTTTTTTTTTAAATTTTTTTTTTATTTTATTATGTTATGTTAATCACCATACATTACATCATTAGTTTTTGATGTAGTGTTTCATGATTCGTTGTTTGTGTATAACACCCAGTGCTCCATGCAGAACGTGCCCTCTTTAATACCCATCACCAGGCTAACCCATCCCCCCACTCCCTCCCCTCTAGAACCCTCAGTTTGTTTCTCAGAGTCAATAGTCTCTCATGGTTCGCTCCCCCTCTGATCCCCCCCCCTTCATTTTTAGCTTTCCTTTTCAACACTCTCACATAGACTGGTAAATCATACCAACAATCTAACATATTTTGGTCCATTTGCCTGCTAAAAATATGAAAGTGTTAAATCACTCTTATATTGTTCTAATACTGAAGGTCTTGCCCAAGTCTTGCCATAGCTTTTATCAGAATGTGATAAAGCCTTACCACAATTTTGGCAAGACAATGTAACTTGGAAAACAACTAATTTGTTCCTACTAATTTAAGGTGAATGAGATGGATTTAATGAATATAAGCTTTAGTAAAGAGAGAAAATCTAAGTAGTAATAGAAACTAAATTTGAGTTGATCTAAATTCAAATCATGAAAATTACTATAATTTTATTTTAAATTTAATTTATAAACGCTCAGTAGGGCAAGTAAACCGTTCACTCTAAAGAAATGTGTGTGGCAGTGACTAACTTACAGGTGAGAGAATTTTTTAAACTAACTTTCTGAAATAATGCTGTTAGTGAAAAATGAGAAGTTGATTTTCTTCTTTGCTGTAATTTGGCCTTGATGATGATTATTAAATGTCATCTCTTTGATGAGGAGGAGATGAGGAAATGTATGTAGGCAAAAAGGTATGAAATTTCAGTTGTGCAAGGTAAATAAGTTCGGAAGATCTAATGCATAGCAATGTGGCTATTGTTAATAATACTGAATTGTATACTTGAGACTTGCTAAGAGGATAAATCTTAAGCTTTCTTACCACACACAAACACCCCTACACACCCATACACACAGAGAAAGAAAAGAAAATTAAAAAGTAATTATTTGAGGTGATGGGTGTGTTATGTTATGGTTATGTTATTGGCTTGATTGTGGTGATTGTTTCACAATGTGTATGTATACCAAAACATCAAGCTGTACACTCAAATATATAATTTTTATTTGTCACTTACACCTTAATAAAGCTGAAAAAAAAACCAATTGCAGGTGTGTTCCTCAAGGAGTGTGTGTGTGTGTGTGTGTGTGTGTTTGCGTGTTAATTCATTAGGGAGAGTTTCTGCTGAAGCAAAACTTTTTGTTAAAATAAAGATTAGTCATATAAAGCGAAATAATTACCCCCTGTCTAACATGCTTCATAAATTTAGGTCTTTGACGTGGGAGAAACTATCTGAACAACAGACACAGTGGCTTCACTTCTAGGTGTCTGTTCAATTTGATTCCTAAAACAGCTGTTAACAGCTGTGGCTGCTTCAGGGACAATGCTCTTTCTGTCTCACACAGGGCACAGCCATGTTTCCATCTTCTTAGCAGCCAAACTATTGCTCTGTGTTGCTATTTCTATGACCAAATCTACAATGAAGTCTCCACAACATTTACAACATGCTTCACTGAAAGCAAAGAATATTTAATTCAGAAAGAACTGGATTATGCTTTGTTTCTCATCTCCAGCGAGAACACAGTACAATATTTCTAAAAATTTACCAAAGGACAAAGAACCCTGGATACTCTCGGGCTAGGAATCGTGATATGTTGCAAATTTTTGAAATTTCTTCCTTATGGCCACTGAAAATGCTATTTCCTTGGTGACTATGCATAATATCACAAATAGTGCCCCAATCTCATAGTGCCCCAATTTTCTTGGTGACCATGCATATCACAAATAGTGCCCCGATCTAATAGCTTTTTAGTCCACCAGGGGAAGAAATAAAAAGATGCTATTGGTGTAGCCACATAAGAGAGCCTACTACAGTTAGCTCAAAGTATTGGTGGTGTCTTTTCCAGATCGCTTCCCTATTCTCATCAAAACATATCTTTATGCTACCAGAGGTTTCAGGTTAATTTATATAAATTCATTATCTGTTCATTGGTATTGGAGAAAGTTTATTTGACAAATGGTCAGTAGCATTGTGTTGTGTTATAAATAAGTGAAGAGAAAACATAAAATGTTACACAGAGTATCTGTCATTATTACACAGAACAGGAGAAGATAAATATTTACAGACAAATACACTAGGAATTATGGAATGAAGGGCCCTTAATTGTGCTTAATGGTATCAGAAGATAAATCAGTGAGGACAAAGTAGTTAGCAGTGCTATATATACAAAATTGCATGAGGTTGTCAGATTTCAACATTCTATGATAGTTTTGTTTGTTTAATTCAAAAAGCAGTTCAAACTTTTTGGAGATGACACTACATCTAAACAGATGTTTATATAAGAGCAAACTGAAAAGAACCAGTTAACTTTTACAAAATCAAAGTTCTGGTTTAAGTCTCCTATGAAAGTTTCATTCATTTGTTAACAAAATAAACATGAAGCAATTGAAAGGGAGAGACTAAAAGTAACGAAGATGTTCTGCCTCCCTAACAAATAGTTTGTAGTAAATGAGGCAGTTAAAATAATTTAGTCTTAATCTGGAAACATTGAATGGAGTATAAAAATTGAGGGCCGTCTGGGTGACTCAGTTGTTTGAGTGCCTGGCTCTTGGTTTTGGCTCAGGTCAGATCTCTCAGGGTTCTGAGATCGAGCCCCACCTTGGGCTCTTGGCTCAAGGGGATGTCTGTTTGAGATCTCTCTCTCCCTCCGCCCCTCCCCCCTCAAATAAATAGATAAATCTTTTAAAAAATTATTTGGAACATTAGTGCTTCCTCAGTGTCGCTGAGATAGCCTACTATGGAATGCTTTGGTTGTGACAATTTTCTATTTATGTATAAAGATCTATTCTGTAGGCCAATATCAATTATGAATCAAGTTTTAGAGATACTAATAAAATGCAGATGCATAGATTTTAGTATGGTGCTACAGAAAATTACCTTATGAAAAATTTGGGATTTAGTGAGCATTGTGATGACTCAAAATTAGGATGATAACAAAAAATCCATTTGTTCTTATGCCTGGTGAACTAGGGCAGAGTCAGATTTTATCAAAGATTATACAAAGACTGTCCTTTATCCATATAGTCTAATGCTCAAACTATCCCGTGCTCTGTCTAAAGCTGCCCCAAGTAAAAGAATAGAAGAAACAATTATACCATTTTTTAATGTTTTCTAGTTTACAGATTCATTTCCTTAGTGCTCTAACAAATATTATACAAACTGAAATAATTCCTAGGACTTTAATATAGATATACAGATTCTATTACAAAGTAAAGAAAAAATGGGAATCACTATTGAGGCATTCTTCATTCAACGCCATCTTGTTAAAAGGTAGTGTTATGAGAACGAATTGTGCTTGTAAAATATCCAATGGTATTTTAATAATATAACTATTACTCTAATAACCCAATGACTTTAGTAATTAGGATAATTGAAAAACTTCTGCAGGAAAGCAACTGGATTTAAACAGCATCTCTGTATTGCTTTTGGATCAGTTCAATCATTGATACACACTTAAAATTAATTTGACTATAATTTAATAATTAATTATTTAAAAATAATGTCCTGCTGAAAACCACTTGAATAATTCTTCATTTTATATTATATTTTCATAAGCCAGGTCATTGTTTTTTTCTATTTTTTTATTCATGTCTAATTATTATACAGTGTCCTATTGGTTTCAGGTATACAATATAATGATTCAACAATTCTATACATTTCTCAGTGCTCCTTAAGATAAGTGTATTTATATTCCCCTTCACCTATTTCATCCATTCTCCACCCACCTCCTCTCTGGCAACCACCAGTTTGTTCTCTATATTTAAGAGTCTTTTTCTTTTCTTTATTAGGTTTCTTAAATTCCATATGTGAGTGAAATTCTATGGTATTTCTCCTTTTCTGTCTGACTTATTTCACTTCGCATTATACTTTCTAGGTTCATCCATATTGTTGCAAAAGCAAAATTTTGTTCTTTCTGAAGGCTGAGTAATATTCCATTGTATATATATATTACTACTTCTTATCTATTTATTATCAATGGACACTTGAGTTGTTTCTATAGCTTGACTATTGTAAAAAATGCTGCAATAAACATAGGTGCACATATATCTTTTCAAATTAGTATTTTAATTTTCTTTGGGGAAATAACCAGTAGTGGAATTACTGGATCATATGGTAATTCTATTTTTAATTTTTTGAGGAAACTGTATACTATTTTTCACAGTGGCTGCACCAATTTGCATTCTCAATAACAAGTGCACAAGGGTTCCTTTTTCTCTACATCCTCACCAACACTTACTGTTTCTTGTGTTATTTATTTTAGCCATTCTGACAGATGTGAGGTGTTATCTCATATTGTGATCATTATTTGCATTTCCCTTATAATTTGTGATGTTGAACATCTTTTCACTTGTCTGTTGGCCATCTGTATGTCTTCTTTGGAAAATGTCTAGTCAAGTCTTCTGTCCATTTTTAAATGGATTTTTTGTTGTTGAGTTGTATAAGTTCTTTATATTTTGCATATTAGCCCTTCATCAGCTATATAATTTACAAATATCTTCTCCATTTTAGTAGGTTGCCTTCTTGTTTTGTTGCTACTTTCCACTGAGGTGCAAAAGCTTTTTATTTTTGTATAGTCACAATAGTTTAATTTTACTTTTTTTTTTAAGATTTTATTTATATTTTATTTGAGAGAGAGAATGAGACAGAGAGCATGAGAGGGGGGAGGGTCAGAGAGAGAGGCAGACTCCCTGCTGAGCAGGGAGCCCGACGTGGGACTCGATCCAGGGACTCCAGGATCATGACCTGAGCCGAAGGCAGTCGCTTAACCAACTGAGCCACCCAGGCGCCCCAATTTTACTTTTGTTTCCCTTGCCAAAGAAGACATATCTGGAAAAATATTACTATGGCTGATGTCAAAGAAATTACTATATTTTCTTCTAGGGATTTTATAGTTTCAAGTCTCACATGTAGGTCTTTAAACCATTTTGAGTTTATTTTTGTGTATGGTGTAAGAAAGTAGTCCAGTTTTGTTCTTTTGCATATAACTGTTCAGTTTTCCCAACACCATTTGTTGAAGAGATTGTCTTTTTCTCATTTTATATTTTTGCTTCCTTTCTCATAGATTAATGGACCAAAAATGTGTGGGTGTATTTCTGGATCCTCTATTTTGTTCTATTTACCTATGTGTCTATTCTTTTGTACAAGTACCATAATGTTTTGTTTAATATAGCTTTGTAGTATATCTTGAAATCTGGATTGTGATACCTCTAGTTTTGCTCTTTTTCAAGATTGGTTTGACTATTTGGGTTTTGTGGTTCCATACAAATTTTAGTGTTATTTGTTCTAGTTCTGCGAAAAAGGCAATTGGTATTTTGATAAGGATTGCTTTAAATCTATACTTTGCTTTGGGTAGTATGGTCATTTTAGCAATATTGGTTCTTACAATACCTGGGCATGTACTGTCTTTCCATTTGTATCATCTTCAATTTCTTTCATCAGTGTTTTATAGTTTTTGGAGTAGAGGATCTTTCACTTCCTTGGTTAAGTTTAATCTTAGGTATTTTATTATTTTTGGTGCAGTTGTAAATGGGATTGTTTTATTAATTTCTTTTCTACTATTTCATTATTAGTGTATAGAAATGCAACAGATTTCTGTATATTAACATTGTATCCTGTGACTTTACTGAATTCATTTATCAGTTCTAGTAATTTTTGGGTGGTGTTTTAGGGCTTTCTGTATATGGTATCATGTCACCTGCAAATAGTGAAAATCTGACTTTTTTCTTAGCAATTTGGATGCTTTTCTAGTTGTTTTCAGACTGCTATGGCTAAGTCTTCCAGTATTATGTTGAATAAAAGTGGTGAGAGTGGGTATCCTTGTCTTGCTTCTTATTTTAGAGGAAAAGTTCTCAGTTTTCTACCATTATGATGTTAACTGTCGGTTTTCAGTTGGGCTTTATTATGTTGAGGAATGTTCCCTCTCAGCCTACTTTGTGGAGTTTTTATCATGAATGGATGTTGTACTTTGTCAAATGCTTTTTCTGCCTCTATTGAAATGATCATTTGGTTTTCATCCTTTCTCTTTTTAATTTTATTTACTTATTTTTAAAAGATTTTATTTATTTATTTGAGAGACAGAAAGAGAGCGAGAGAGAGAGAGAGAGAAAGAGAGAGAAAGCATGAGTGGGGGGAGGGGCAATGGGAGAGGGAAAAGCAGAACCCTGCTGAGCAGGGAGCCTGACATGGGGCTCAATCCCAGTACCCTGGGATCATGACCTGAACAGAAAGCAGATGCTTAACGGACTGAGCCACCCAGGTGCCCCCATCTTTTTTTTCTTTTTAATGCGATGCATCACACTGATTAGTTTGGGAATATTGAACCACCATTACATTCCTGGAATAAATTCCAATTTCCTTCTGGTGAATATTTTTTTAATGTATTTTGGATTCGGTTTGCTAATATTTGGTTGAGGATTTTTGTATCTATGCTCATCAGAGATATTTGCCTGTAGTTTTCTTTCTTCCTTTCCTTGTTTCTTCTTCTTCTTCCTCCTCATCTTCTTCTTAAATGCATTGGACAACCTAGAAGAAATGGATAAATTCCTGGTGACATATAACCTTCTAAAACTGAATCAGGAAGAAATAGAATATTTGAACATACTTATTACTAGCAATGAAATTGAAACCTCCTAATAAACAAAAGTCCAGAACCACATGGCTTCACAGGTGAATCCTACCAAACATATAAAGAAGAGTTAATACTTTTCTTCTCAAACTATCCCAAAAATTAGAAGAGGAAAGAAAGCTTCCGAATTTCTTCTAGGTTGTCCAATTTTTGGCATATAATTTTCATAATATTTTCTTATAATGCTTTGTATTTCTGTGGTGTTTGTTATTTCACCTCCATTTCTAATTTTATTTATCTGAGTCCTCTCTTTTGTTTGTTTGTTTGTTTGCTTGTTTTGATGAGTCCAGCTAAAGGATTATCAATTTTGTTGATATTTTCAAAGAACTAGCTCCTGGTTTCATTGATTTGCTCTAATTTTGTTTTTTGTTTGTTTGTTTGTTTCTTTGTTTTAGTTTTCATTTTATTTATTTTTGCTCTAATCTTTATTATTTCTTTCCTTCTAATAGCTTTAAGCTTTATTGTTCTTTGTTTCTATGTGTAAGTGTAGGTTGTTTGAGATTTTTCTTGTTTCTTCAGGTAGGTCTGTATAGTCATAATCTTCTGTCTTAGAATAAATAGCTTTTGCTGCACCCCAAAGATTTTGGACTTTTGTGTTTTTATTTTCATTTGTCTCCATGTATTTTTTTTAAATTTTCTTTTTGATTTCTTGGTTGACCCATTCATTGTTTAGTAGCATTTTAGTTAACATCCATTAAACTGTGTTCTTTCCAAAATTTTTCTTATGATTGAATTGTAGTTTCATACTACTGGAGTCAGAAAAGATGCATGATATGATTTCAATCTTTCTGAATTTGTTGAGACTTGTTTTGTGGCCTAACGTGTGAACGATTCTGGAGAATGTTCCGTGTGCCCTTGAGAAAAATGTGTGTTCTGCTGTTTAGGGGTGGAATGTTCTGAATGTATTTTTTAGGTGCATCTGGTCCAATGTGTCATTTAAAGCCACTGTTTCCTTGTTGATTTTCACTTTGAATAATCTATCTGTTGATTTAAGTAGGGTGTTAAAGTCCCCTACTATTATTGTATTACTGTCTATTTCTTCCTTTATATCTATTAATAGTTGCTTTATGTATTCAGGTGCTCCCCTTTTGGATGCAAAAATATTTATAATTGTTTTATCTTCTTGTTGGATTATTACCTTTATTGTTATGTAGTGTCCTTCATCTTTTGTTACAGTCTGTTTCAAAGTCTATTTTGTCAGTTATAAATATTGCTATCCCAGTTTTCTTTTCACTTCCATTTTCATGATAAATGGTTTTCTACCCCTTCACATCTGCATGTGCCTTTAGGTGTGAAGGAAGTCTCCTGTAGGCAGCATGCAGATGGGTCTTGCTTTTTTATCCATTCAGTCACCCTTCTTTTGATTGAAGCATTTAGTCCATTTACATTCAAAGTAATTACTGATAGGTATATATTTATTGCCATTTTGTTACTTGTTTTATGGTTGTTTTTGTAATTCTTTCTTTCTTTTTTGTCTTACTTTCTTTCCTTGTGTGTGATGGCTTTCTTTAATATGTTTGCATTTCTTTTTCTTTATTTTTTTGTCTATCTATTACAGGTTTTTGATTTGTGGTTACTATTTGGCTCATATATAACAGCTTATGCATATAGTAGTCTATATTAAATTGATGGTCACTTAAGTTTGAAACCATTCTAAAAGCACCACATTTTTACTTCCTTCCCCCCATCTTTTATGTATATGATATCCTTCCTGTCCTTTTATTTTGTGAATCACTTGATTGACTTTTATAGATATAATTGATTTTACATCTTTTATGTTTTAACTTCCATACTGGTTTTGTAAGTGATTAATCTATTATTTTTTTGTGTTTGCATATACTTATAAACATTTTTTTTTTCCTTTTCTAATTTTCTCACTCTGGATTGTGGCCTTTTCACTCAAAGAATTCCCTTTAATGTTTCTTTCAGGCTATTTTACTAGTGATAAACTCCTTTAACTGTTTTTTCTTCTTTTGTTTTTGTTTGGTTTGTTGGTCTGGAAAACAATTTCTATTTCCATTCTGAATGATTGTCTTGCTGGGTAGAGTATTCTTGGCTGCGGGTTTTATTCTTTCAGCACTTTGAATATATCATACCACTCCCTTTTGGTCTGCAAAGTTTTTGCTGAAAAATCAGCCTTATCTGGTTTCCCTTGTATGTAACTATTTTCTTTTATCTTGCTTCTTTAAAAATTCTCTCTTTATCACTATATTTACCATTTAATTATTATTTGTGTTGGTACAAACCTCCTTAGATTAATTTTGTTGCGGTATCTCTGTGTCTTCAGCATGTGGATGTCTGCTTCTTTCCCCCCAGTTTCAGGACATTTTCAGGTATCATTTCTTCAAATAAACTTTCTGCCCCCTTTCCTCTCTCTTTTCATTCTGACATCCCTATAATGCAAATGTTATACTTGATGATGTCAATTAGCTCCCTGAACTTATTCTCATTTTTTATTGTTCTTTTTCTCTTTCTGCTATTTATCTTGGCTGCTTTGTGATGCTCTGTCAGCTCCCTGATCTATTCTTCTGTCTTTTCTAACCTACTATTGATTACGTCTAGAGTATTTTTTACATTTCAGTTATTGAGTTCTTTATCTCTGATTGGTTCTTTTTTATATTTTCTATCTCTTTGTTGAAGATTTCACTGAGATCTTCTACTGTTTTCTCAAGTGTAGTAAGTGTCTTTATAACAATACTTTGAATTTATTATCTGGCATATTGCTTATTTCCGTTTCATTTAGCCCTTTTTGTGTGTGTGGCTTTCTCCTCTTCTTTCATTTGGGATATATTCCTGTCTCCTCATTTTGTCTAACTCCCTGTGCTTGTTTCTGTGTATTAGGAAAGTTGATGACATTTCCTGATATTGAAAGTAGTGACACTATGAATAAGAGGTCCTATGGTGCCCTGTAGCTCAATGTCCCCTGTTTGCCAGAACCACGTGCTTCAGTGATATCTTCTATGTGGGTTGTATGCACCTTACTGTTGTAGTTGTGCCTTCTTTGCCTTCAGTTCAGTTGGCTGCAATGGACCACTTTGCCTGTTGTGGGCTAGAGTTTTTCCCATTGCTTTCTAAGAGATGTGTGTGGAGCAGTTATGGGCTTGCAGTTATGCAGTGTCAGCAGTAGGACAAGATGCCTGCCTTCAGCCCATTTGCCAGGGTGGTGGTCTCACTAAATTGCAGGGTGCTTTCCCTATGTTGTTCTCTGAGGAGCTTTGTTTATGGGTGGGGCCTATAGACAAACAAGATGTCTGCCTCCAGTCCTTCTGCTGGGGCTGCAGTAGCACAGACCTGTAGGATGCTTTCCCTGCCTTGTCCTGTGAGAGGCTTTTGTAGGTGACTGGAGTGGGCAGTCCACTCCACTGCAGAGCTGCAAATGCACTGAATGGCAGAACACTCTCTCTGCACTGCCAGTTATATAGTTTGGCTCCTGGGACTGAGAGTATACTGGTGTGTATGGTTTTCTTCCCCCCTCCCCAGGGCAGGAGCCACTTTGGAATGGTTCAGGTCCCTGCTGGGACTTCTTGCAGGATTAGACAGACATGGCAGGAGGACTTATGGAGGGGCTTCTGTTGAGTGAGATGGTTGGGTATGGCAGAGCCACAGAAGAATGTGGGGGTAGGCTATTTCCCATTAGCAAGTTAGGTGGAAAGTGTTTGTGCTGTTTCCTGTAGCTGTCCAGTCATCTAGGTTGTGGGGTATTAGGGACAAATGTCACCCACCAGCTCTTTTGTTCTTGGAGAAGTTTCCTAAAGATCCTTGCCTCTTGAGCACACATTCTGGAATTAGTAAACAAATCTTCATATACACTCCAGGTGCTTTTCAGACTACTGCTTGTATGCACTATCTTCTTGGACTGTTTGTTATGCTGTCTCTTTAAAGGCAGAGACTCATTTTCCCATCACCTTCCATCTCTCCCACAGCCAAGCTTTCTGATTTTTAAAGTATCCAGAATTGAGCCCTTCTGGTTATAAAAACTCATGAAGTTAAGCCGCACTGGTTTTCAAAGCTAAATGTTATGGAGATTCATCTTCCCAGTGCAGGTCCCCTGTGTCTGAGGCATCTAGTGTGGGGTCGGCTTCTCTCCCTTCTCTGTGCTTGTGGTGTCCCTCCCATTTGTGGTTAGTCTTGCCAAGAGTTTGGTTCCTGACTGCATCTCTGCCCTTCCTACTCTTTGTGATTTGTCTTCCTCTCTACAATTAACCATGGAAGATCTTCTGCCAGTCTTTGGGTCATTTTCTGGGTTAGATGCACTGATGTGGCTGTTACCTAGGTGTGTCTGTGGGAGAGGGTCCTCATACTCTGCCATCTACTTAGAAGTCTCCCAATTTTTCTTTTTTATACTTTATTTATTTTGTTATGCATATATAAACAATTTATGAGTGTCAATAATCACGATTATATTAAAATATATGTTCAGAGAATCTCTACTACAAATCTGTCTTTTCTTTTCCGTGCCCCCAATAAGTAACCACTTGCATTCTTTTCAGTTTCATTTTCAATTTTTACATGAAAGAGCAGGCTAGATCATACTCCCCAAATATAGTGGAGATCACTCCATTTTAGAAAAATAGTTGGACTTTTTATAGCTCCATTGCATATAATCATGTGTCTCCCTTGTATCCCAGGTCCCTATTATCAGACAAGTCTATATGACTAGTTTTACCTAAGAAAATAAGAGGGAAATGATGTCTCACTTCTAAGCCAGTTTTGTAAGAGTCCATGTATGACCATCTTGCTTTCTGTTCCTTTGCAACCGTAATCACAGAGGTTCAATTATGGGATGGGAGCACATGCATGCCTGAGTTATGAGTGGTAATCAGAACCTCTACAGGGTCAACCACCCAGAGTGGAATAATCAAGAGAAAATAATAAATCTTTTTATGTATTAAGCCTCTGGCATTTTTGTTTTGTGCTCTCAGACACCACAAATCATGTATAGTTTTATCACCTCTGTTGCAGAAAATACTTAAAGCAAAGTCTTGTTATTATATTTCAGTACACTCATAGAACATCCTTCAAATATGAGTTTTTCATTGGCCACAGAAAAATTTCAGCTAGTTACAAAATTTATTTATCAAATAAGTCAAAGATTCCTACCTACCACCATAGAACCAAGATAAAAATAAACAATAATCAGATAGTGAAAATAAAACTAAACTGTAAAAAAATATATTTTAATCATTCAGAACATGATTAAAGCAAAAATTCTATTTATGTAACAATTAGGGTGAACTAAAAATAAAATGGCATTACCAATTATGAAGTCATTATCATCAAGAAGAATGAATGTAAGGAAATTGTGACCAAGGTAGTGGGTTTTAACCACTTAATAAAGAAAAAAAAAGGGGTTTAAAATGAATTGAGTGTTCAGCTGTAAGCTAAAAAAAGGGAAAAAGGAACCCAAGAAAATTAGAAGGTTCAAATCATTACAAATAAAGCAAATATTAATAGGATACTTATTAAAAAATTATGAGGCATTAAGAGTGAAATGAAGAAAGATTGGTTAAAGAGCTCAAACAAGTAAAACTTTCATGGGAAATAAAGAAATAGAAACAGACACAGGCAGACTTCTTGAACAAACTGAAAATCAATAACTCTTCTTAGATCCATCAGAGAATTGAGGTCACAGGGCAAATTTCTGGCCCAAAAGTGGAAAGACAGATGTATAGGAAGAATCACAATTTACCAGAACAGAAACCTCCATGGAAACCAGGGTAGGAAAACCTAAGCTGTAATTGAAAAATTGCTGGAGGTTGAGTGTGAACAAGTCTGAGAATTAAAAACTCCAGGTCAACCCTATCCTAGGAGAGATCCCTACACTTTTGTGAGTCTTCCCTCTAGGATCCCTACCAGGTTCTCACACTGAAAACTGGAGAAAATGTATTTCCTGCAGAGGAGGGAGGAAACAACCATGTTAAAATAGACCCAGAGCATTCTGTTCTTCTTAATGAGGCCTACCCTCAAGAGAAACTATTTTACCAGACCCTAAGTAACTGGATTTTTAACAGAACATGATTCACTTGGGAGAAGAGAAATACCTAAATCCAAACTGCTATGGAGAAACCATATATATCTAATTAATGTAGGAAAAACTGCAGCCAGAGAGTTAACCTTTATTCATACCAAAGAAGTCACACAATAGAGAAGCTCTATCTTTGCAACCAACATGAAAAGTCATTGATAATTTATCCCTCCAACAAGAACAAATTCTCATTGTCTAGCAACCACAGGTCTGTAATCACTGTGGATAAGTCCTCCAATCAAGCTCCAGCTCTGGGGTGCAAAAGAAAACTCTAAATAGGAATAATCCTTAAAACAAGAAAAAAGGGAAAAATAGAATTTATTTGGAGGAGGAAACCCTTGAGTTGCACAAATAATTCATAATGAGAAGCAATTCAGTCAATTATACATTGGAAATCTATTACTCTTACAGTGACATTTGTAGGACATATGAGGTTTCTCACTGCTTAAAACATTCTCAGTGTTATGAATGGAAGACAGTCTTTAGTGATCACTCATTTCTTGGTCAACATTAGTTATCTCACACTGTGGGGACACCAATATTTAAGCAACATGACAAGGCTATCAGCTGGCGTCTACATCAGAAAACTGATACTGGGAATACACTCTATAAATAATCTTTGAGCACATGTCTGAACAAATAATGTGGACTTTGCCTAATGATCTATTACTTAAAGATGTAAGGTAAAGATGTAGGATTATGAAGTGGTCATGGAAATGCTGAATGAACAACTTGGAAACAAGTAATAAACAATGAGATAAACCAACTTCAATAGATTTGTACCTGTGTATAAGCATGCAGTAAGAATGGTTGCTGAACAATTAAGTATGCTGTATTTGCCTTGACAAAACTCAGAAACAGTATCTTGAATAAAAATGGGCCATTTTCCTTAATCATAAATCACTATTCATCACTAAGTTAATTTCTATATTTTATGCATTCTAAACATAATTACAAAGGCATTCATCAATCAGAAAATACCTATGAATGAAACTGAAAACTTTAGGACCAAAAATAAAGTGTTTTAACAAGTACAAAATATGTATATATGTAACTGGGACAAGAAAAAAAATTGATAAATAAATCTTTATTTTGGGAGTTAAAAAACCTGGGGGATACTCATGATTTAATGAACTTCTTTATTGGAGGCAGTTTCTCACATTGTTACCTCTTTCTTTTTCTATTCTTGCTGAACTATTAAACAGCACAACTTTTTCACATTTCCAGAGTGCTCCACAAGCCATCTGCTCTTTCCTTACCCAAATATGAAAGTATAAATGCTTCCCTTTTTAACTTTTGCATCTAATTTTCTTCTTTTATTTTAAATTTCTGAGGACCAATATGAATTTCATGTCAGCTGCCAAATATTCAGAGATCTTCTGAAATTGGGTGGCATTTAGCAATAGTAGTTACAGTTTTAAATCCACATTCTGCTTCAGTTAAAAAAAAAAAAAGTTAGTCTAAGTCATTACATTTCACCAAATCCCTTTTGAAACTTTATCATGCAAAGAAAAGATGGTATCTTTAAGAAACTCTGTTATGAAAACTGAAGCAAATGGAAGAGCATGTCCAAAGATAATAAAATGAGATCTAAAGTTTTAGGGGTGAAATAATTGGATCTCAATGGTTGTGTTATATAGACAATGCTTTCACGTATAATTGGTTGATGTGTTGATAAATATCTAGCTGTCATTTTGTTCCATGTATATGCATTTATGATTACTGAGAAAAAAAATCTTTCTTCATCACCGAATAGACATCAATCACTGAATGACCAAATATTTATATGGGCTCCAAAATAATGTTCTTGAAAAGGGTTTTATCCAAATATTTAAAGTTATGTATTTTCAGGTTATTGGGAAATTGTACTAGTCCTGTGATTTCTCTCCACTTTTAAAATGAAAATTTTAAATCTTGTTTTATCTCTCTGATCATTGAGTCACTTCTCGCCCAAAAACATGAATTTAATGAAGGATTTTGAGTTCCCCAAAGAGGTTTATCTACTTTTAAGCTGTTCTGTGTTCAGAGTGCAATTTGCAGTTACAAAAATTCCTGAGCTTGCCCCATCAATGTATAAACTAATTTCCAACTTAATGGAAAGATTTGTGATGGCTTAACTGTTTCATGAGGCTAAAAATTTAGACCAAACTGATTTTAAATCTCATTCCCAGAGAAAGATAGTTATAACCTAAGAATAGTTTTTGAAACTATGCCAAATTTTTAAAGGTCTGTGCTCAAAAACAGACATATTCTTTGTAGTTTCCTTGCTAGTTCTGGGCGGAACAATCACCCCATCATAGGAATTGTCTTCCATGGTTTCTGGCACTCAAACGTTGATACTCCGGGGATAATTCATATCTCATGAACTCACATGAAGAAAAAGCACTCTTAAATTTTATTGTGAATTTATTCTATAATAATGTGAAAATGATCATGTAATTTAAAACTAATTCTGGCTTTTACAGTCATGCTTTCTTCATCTCAACTTTAACTAAATTGTCAGAGATGATGGTAAATAATTATGCTTTATTTTATGGTAAGATATTACTAAGAATGAAGTGCCAAGATTAACAATTTATTATCAAGAAAATATCTACATAGTTACCAAAATATTTTTTTTGAATTATATTTTGAATTTCTTTAAAAAGTCATTAGATGTTGATGCTAATTACTCTTTGGAGAATTATTTAAAGCCAACCTCACTTTAAAATAATTAAATGATTTCCAGTCAGATGATAATTAAATATGGTATGCAATTCATTTTTTTAAAATTACAGCCTGACAGATTGTGATAGCAGGTCATGCATAAACTATTTAAGTACTGTCAGAGTATGATATACCAAACGATGTCCCTTCCAAAAAATACGGGAAATAGTGGTATAGATATATACTCTGGGGGCATATTTTGAACTATTAGAGTTTATTTAAATATTTAGGTGGGAAAGAGAGTGTATTACAAGAGAAGGTCAAAACTTATTTGTTTGTTTTTTCCCCTCAGCAAATTCTAACTTTGAGGGAAATTTAAAAAAAATTAAAACTTCAGCTTTAATACAGATGAAGATGATGCAGTAGCTACATACAAAACTATAGCAAATGTGAAACTCCATTTATGACTACATTGTTAGTTACTATTTTTACTCCAATTGTGATTTGAGACCTATTTGAATCTTGCCTTTGTCACTCATATATGAGTGTCTTTGGTCAAATTTTGAGACTTAAAAGAAATTTATGTGAAAGTAGCTGAGATTTGTACTCAATAAAGTTTTGAAGTTTGGTTGAATCAAATGTCTTAAGCCAGAATTTTTTTTTTTTTGCACTTTTCTCTTACTCTAAGATCTAGCAGTCTGAAATCTAGGTTTGTGAAAACAAATACAGACAAACAAAAAAAGACAAAACAGATCTAGTGTTTATTTGACATAATGATACAACAACAACAAAAAGCGAAGAAAAAAAGAAGCTTAATTCTCATTTACTAAAAATTTAAAGTAATTTTACCTCTAAGGCTAACTCACAGCTATTTTTGTAGATAAAATCAAAGTATAAAGAGCATTATAACAAATGTAATGTCTATATACATATAGTAAAGGAAGGGATCAAGTCTATACTAGCAGAATTTTGAAGCCTTCACAATGGAGATCATCTTTATGTTGGGCTTTGAAATATGAATAGACTTAACTATCAAAGGAGATAAAAGAATTCCATACAGAGGAAAATGCATGAGCATCGTTATGGGAATACACAAATGGGCATATAACATTCAGAAAGTAAGACATAATGGATAACACTTCAATTTGATGGGCTAGAGTGACAGGCAACAAAAACAACCAAGTAAATAAGGTGCCAGCATTTGCATACACTAATGTGATACAAATATTCAAAAACATTCAAAAGAACATCCCAGAGTTAATTCAATGAGTCAGTGCTGTTTTCTAACCAGTTAAATCACAACAGCACCGATCTTTTCATTCATACTTCTCATTTAACTCATCTCTGGGAAGATATAAATAAATTGTCATCTGAGAAACCACAGTCATTATTTTAAATAATTGAAGTTTAGGACATCTGGTAGGATTCCAGTCTGACTCCTCACTTACTGTATTTGAATAAATAGTCTGCAAACTTAATAAGTTTATGCCAGTGCAGATACTAAATGACATCCCATTTTTATAGCCATATAGTGATTGGTAGGTACTTAAAAATTTACTGAGTGATATCAGGTTTTGTAATTAGAATAAAACACTACTAATTACTTAAAGGTAAACATATTTTTGTGGTAACCTTTCTCAATGGACATGGTAGTTCTCAAAATTCTGGAAAGAGGGGACATCAAATTAAAAGAAAGCAAATTCTAGGGAAAGTAGTAGACTCATTTTTAGTGGCATTTATTAAAAAGACAATACATGTTCATTTAAGCAGAACACTTTATGTGCAGGTTTGCTTACAGACAAATACTCAGGAGGTAACTTAGATGTCTGATTCTATAAACTTGAGCTGCTTATTTTCCCAGCTCCCTCATTATTGGTCTAAACTATTACCTCTGCCTCTTTCTGTGGTCTAACCTAGTCCACCTTGAGTCTCTTGTCCTTGTTGAGACAATAACTCTAGATAATACATTTCTAGTGCTGTCAGAAGTAGCTGGTCTGCCAAGAAAAAATATGACAGGGAGTAGAAGATTGAAGTAAAGTGGTTTATTTATTTATTTATTTTTGCTTGATGGTTTGTTTTACATTTATTTTTCTGTTTTCCTTAGAATTCACTAATAAGTCGATATTCTTCAGGGCTCTGAAGATGAACACAAAAATATTATATTTTAATTAAATGCATGCAAATGAGATTTCAAAATAGATACTAAAAGAAAAAGCACTTTGAATGAGTAGAATCATTTGCTAACGATTCCCTATTCTATCCTGACTATAATTATGATTGTAATGTTCTTATTTTATTGCTATAGTTTTCTGTTCAAAATTTCATGGTTCTGACACCTTATTTTATTTTTCTTATGTCTGGATGAATATTCACAGTAAGTTGTACATATATACACACACATATCTGAGCTTATATATTAAAATATATATTACATATGTGCATGTAAATATATAAGAATCCACATGCAATACCTAGAAAAGGATAAAAGTAGTTCTACAAGTTTAAAATATATTTTTATTATTTCACATTACTAATGTTTTCACATTTTTTAATTTTAATTTTTTTAATTTAAAAATTTAAAAATTTAAAATTACTAATACATTACTCTTAATGTAAAATCATGTGTCCTAATACTATGTCAAGAAAAATTAAATTAGAAGGTTAAAGTAATATGCTGCCAGAAGGAAAAGGAAACAGTATTATCCCCAAATAAACATCAAACATTAATAATATATTTGTGGCTATCAACTACTAACACTAACATCATTATTTGGTCATTAAAAGCTCAGAAAATGATAATATTTGTGATGATGACAATGTTGATAACAATAATAAAATAACAATAAAAACAATATAAACTATATGGAACTATTTACAAATATTTTAAAATATGCTCTCATTTTATAGGTCAAAGTTCATATGGCTAGTATTGATTGAGGACTGCTTACATGGATAATTAAATTTTCAAGACAAAATTCTCCCTGAGGATTCAAGATGGCAAGACTCAAAACAGGTTCTTTTGAAAACAGCAGTTTGCACTCTCACTGGGAATATCTTCTGTTGTGAAACATCAGGTGATGCCAAGAAGGATTGTGCTCCTCACCATTCTCTGCTCGTTTTTCCAAGGAGAATGCAGATGCTTATTTTCAAGGTTGATATTGATTGCTAAAGAGGTAATATATAGTCTGTCTGTTCAAATCCTTGCATTTCAGGTCACACCAGACTCCAGTTCTAAAAATGCTTTTTATGTATCAAATACAGTCTGTCTCCCTAATAATTATATCACATCCAACTGAATAATGCAGAAGTCATTATTCTTATTGAATTATGTATTGCTTTCTCAAAAGTCTACGTTATAATGTTATGCCTGCCTGAGTGAATAAGCAAAAGGAAATTTAAATCCTGTGTAGATTTTTTTCATGAACTCAGACCATGCTTTTCTTGTATGCTCATCAGCTTCAATAAATAAACTGTTCCAAAATGTTCCAATTCTCTTCTTTATTCCCTCTCCTAACTTCTCTTCATGTCTGTACTCTCCCAAATCTCCTTTTCTTCATTCTTTTTCTCCTTGCAGACTTTTTATTTAACCAGGATATCAAGAAATTATAAATCTCAACTGTCTGTCAGCATAATACTTTTCTGGTACCTACAATTGGAGTTAATAAAATATAAATCTGTTTAATTTTATTCAGATGAATTTACTTTGAAGTCAAATGCTGAGATACATAGTGGCATTCTCAATGATCAGTTATTTGGAATATAAAGTTCTCTGGATATCATGTCTGGTGAGATTCAGTACCCATTGAATTTTGATAACTATCCTCTCAGCTGTAAGATTGCTTATAAATGTGAAATTTCAAGGAAACATTCAGTTTAATACTTATAGACCCAAAAGATGGTTTTCCTGAGGTCTTTATATGTCTAGGTCAACAAGGTCCAATAGAAGTATAATTCATGCCATATACATAATTTTATATTTTCCAGTAATAACTTAAAATGTAAAATTAAATTTTAAGTTAATTTAAAAATATATATTGTTGAACTAAATATATACAAAGTTTTGTCATTCCAACATGGAATTAATTTTAAAAAGTTATTGAGATACTTTATCTTTCTTTTTTCATACTACATATTTTCATCTTTGAAACATCATGTTTTTACACTTAACCTCATATCTAAATTCACACATTAAATTTTCAATGTTTAAAATGAAATATAATCCTGCCAAAACAATGAAGCTGTGTTTATCAGAAAAATGTGTATATTTCTTTGCTTTATAAATTTAAATTTAAAATTAAATTAAATAATGGAATTTTCAATTGCACTACCCTCATTTCAGGTGCTTATAGTGGCTTGGTACACATGTGGTTTGTGGCTTCCATATTGGATGGCATTGCTATAGGTGATTGAGTTGTACTCCCAAGGTCCTCAGAAGTCTCCTGTGTGGGATCTGTTTCACAAGCATGGCTCATCAATGTGCAGTCTCACAGTACTCTCCCTTTAAAATCACCTCTACTTAGTTCAAGGCCCAGCTGTCACTGTTCTGAAATCCATAATCAGAATCAGGTCCTCTGAATTTTCATTTTGCACTGGGTTCTGCAAATTAGGTACTTTGTCTGATCCCCAGCATGTGTCTGATGACCTTGCAGTTCAACCAGCAATTAAGTCTAACATCTGCTCCATAAAGATGACATGTAATTTTTATGTGAAAAGTACTTCAACAAGGACTCAGTTCAGGTTTCTGGTAAATGAAATTAAGAAGTATAAATTCCAAGAAGTATAAATTCCAAAGTGGTTGGCCTATAAAGGTGATGTTTTTATTTTGTTTTTTATTTTTAGAGTAGTTTAACATGCAAAAGAAGAATAATTATTTAAGAGAGAATTCTGCATTTAGGAAAAGAGAAAGTTCAAAGAAATTTAATCCAATAAGAGTCCAAATATCATTCTTTCTCTCTCTCTTATTGTTTTAAGCACCTTTTTTTATAAGATTTTATTTATTTATTTGACAGAGAGAAACACAGCAAGAAAGGGAACACAAGCCAGGGGAGTGGGAGAGGGAGAAGCAGGCTTCCCATGGAGCAGTGAGCCTGATGCAGGGCTTGATCCCAGGACCCGGGGATCATGACCTGAGCCAAAGGCAGACGCTTAACAACTGAGCCACCCAGGCACCCCTGAGCAACTTCTTTTAAATCAGTATGACTAACTAGAAGTTTGTTACTCTATTTTTTTGTGTTCTTGAATTGCCTTTCTTCTTTCTGTGACTACTTGAATAACCTTCTGGATCTTTATCTGAAACAGCTTTCTGATAAAATTTTCTTGTTAATCTTTATTATTATTGAAAGCATTATCAATTTTTTTTCAATTAGTTATTATTTACTTCTTGTAAACTTTTATCAATGGAAGTTAAATGTTCCCTGGGGCAATTGGAAAGTATTTTTTACTTTCACATTTTGACATCTCTATCGAGGTTATTGATTCATGTGTTAATATAAGGATTTTCCCCATGTGAGCTTTTACATTATGGCATCTTCAGTCATTAGAATTTCTCAATATGCTCAGCTACTACAGGAAGTCTCTGATGCAAAACCAAGTCTATATATGGCTCTCTTTCTCTCTCTCTCTATATATAGGAATATATATTCTTCAAAAACTTTCTTTATTAGATTTAATACAAGATTAGTGGAGGAATTTTTTTAAATTACCTAAGTGTCATTATCATTCTTTTGCTTATACAATAGTAAGTGAAATTCAACAAAAATAACAATGTTAAGTGTGACTAAAAAAATTGACTGTGCTAAGAAATCTATTAAAATCTATATTTGGAAATAAATTAACTAAATGACCTAGTCATCACATAATCCTTCTACCATTTTTTTAATTACATGATCAATTGTGCCTTGATTAGTTGGACATTATAAAATTTGCTAATGGGAAGAAGCTATAGTTTATATTGGCATTCTGC
The DNA here is from genome assembly GCF_011800145.1 of Mirounga leonina. Lineage (NCBI taxonomy): Eukaryota > Metazoa > Chordata > Mammalia > Carnivora > Phocidae > Mirounga > Mirounga leonina. The sequence continues at coordinate 33,143,309 of NW_023270387.1, read as the reverse complement.
AAGCATAAATATGTATATTAGAACCTAGGATAGTAATAGTGTAGTTTAGACTTCATAAATAGAGAAAAATGATAAATCTTTGAACTATTTTTATTTATGCAATATGGCATAGAATAGTGAAAGACTGGAAGGAAAAAGAGAAAGAACACTATAAAAAATGTGATTTAAACATTTTCATACATCATGAATTATTTAAAGTTTGTACATTATTTCCTTTTCTTCACAATGGTCCTCTGTTGTAAGAATTATTGTATTCTACATATTGTATTCTGTAAGAAGTATTGTATTCTAATTTTACAGATTATTACCTTTATAAAGTCAAACTTAAGTAACTAATTTTCACAGATAGAAAATGGTAGAATTGTCATTTTGACAGAAAAAATTAATATAATTATTGTTTTAGAAACCCTTGATGCCAAATATGTTTCAGAATTCTGAATTTTCATTTTTTTAAAAGGTAGTACTGTTCATATGCATATATTTGCAACACCAGTGGAATATGAGATAATACGTTACAATTAAATACATTGTTAGTTCTGTAGCAAAATATGAATATTACTACTCAGTTGCAAAACAAAGAATATAAGTCATATCTTTTCATATTACTTTTGTTATCAAAGAATTTTGGAAACAGATTAAAATAAGTTTCTTTGTTTTCAAATATTTCTTTTGTATTTTTAAATGCAGATCAATGATTGTGGATCTGTACCAAGTGTACTCTAACAAAATAGAAATTTTGGTGATGTAGCAGACTAAATTATAAAAGCAACTTAGGGCAGTTATCACATACAGAATGCCAAAAATATATGCTTTTTACTCAGTAGCATGTCTTATAATTATAAAGAAATTGTATGTCAACACTTCCATCTAATCAGTAGACATGGAATGATGCAGAATGATTATGTTAAATTTGGGGTTTGGGGTATAAACTGAGACTGAGCAAACTGATTAAGATTTCTTGCATAAAACACTAACAGCAGGAGCTCATGAGGTAATCATTTGAATCACAGTGGTTTCATAGATCCTGACAGCCTGAATCTAAGGACAGGAGAACATGAACAATGGAAATTGGCAGCCAGAAACAGCCCAGACAGTAAGATGGTCCAATATACTGTGTTGGACATAGACATTATGTGATAAGTATCATCACATAAATGAAATTATTTTAATTATATGTGTTTCTGCAAATAGAGAGGGTCAAGTGTATACTTAGAGGTAGTGTATTTATATGTATTTGTTTCTCTGTTTGGTATTAATTTTCTACAACATCATGAATTATACTCCAAATAGAATGAGATCTCTAAGGATTTGAAAATATATTGAGCTAAATATTAATGAATCCAGGTTTAATATTGTTTGTTGACAATCAGATTGCTGGAGTTAAAAAAATAAAAAGATAAGACCCAGGAAGTAGGCAATTTTCATACACTGTTAGTTGAGTATTTCTTTTGGGCATTTTAGCATTACAAATAAAAATGTCAAAGATTTTGATAGTATTAACTTTTAATTATTTACCCAAAAGAAATACACCTATGAAAAATTATACTCTCCAAACACTCTTATTAAGTATGAAAAAGAATGTAAAACCACATGGTTTCTTAAAAATAGGATATTGGTAACTATGTGACATAACCATACCATTGCATATTAGAATGTCATTTATAGTTTTATTTATTTATTTTTTTTCATTTATAGTTTTAAAGAATATAGATGACATAGATAATTTCCAAAATGAAATTAGGAAGAGAAAGAAAAAAAGGAAAATATATATCCATGCATGAATCACATAAGACACAGTGCTGGAAAAACTGATTAGAAAGATGAATAAAAATGGATTTGAATACATTATCTCAAGCCATTTACAAAAATCAGTTATAGTCATACAAATCTTTAGATTGAAAGACAGTAGATTAAGATGTTTAAAAAACATTTTTGAAGAAGGCAGAGCAAGATGGCGGAGTGGGAGACTAGGATTTCATCTCCTCTCAGGAATTCAGGTGGATAGGGATCAAACCATTCTGAACACCTACAAACTCAACAGGAGATCGAAGAAAAGAAGAGCAGCAACTCTCTGAACAGAAAAGCGACCACATTCTGGAAGGTAGGACATGTGGAGAAGGGAATCCGAGGCGATATTCGGGAGGATAGACGGCGGGGGAGGGTCCTCCGTCGGCCGCTTCTGGCAAGTGATAAAACCGCGGAGCACAAAATCGGAACTTTTAGAAGTCTGCTCCACTGAGGGACGTCACTCCGGTGGCTAAGTGGGGGGTGGAACTGTCATGGGACAGTGTGGTATCAGGACCCTCGGGGTCACAGAAAGACCGGGGGTGCCTGAGTGTGGCAGAGCTCACAGGTATCGGAGTGGGGAAGCCGGCTGCACAGATGAAGCCAAGGCGTGGGCTCTCAGCTCGGGGTTGCCATAAACCGTGATCCACGGCACAGTCGGGCCACTGCTCCTCCAGCAGGGACCCAACAAGTGGCAGATCCGGGGAGACTCACCTTCCTCCCCCGAGAGGAGCGGCGCGGAAGTGCACCGCAGGGATCTGCTGGGTGTGGAGACTCCACACGGGGTCGGGTGCCAGAGATAGAAATGCTCGGTCACAGGCCGTGTGAGAATGGAGTGCGGCATGAGACAGGGGAGATGGGAGTGACTGACTGCTTTTCTCTGAGGGCTCACTGAGGAGTGGGCCCAAGTTCTCGGCTTCTCCGAGGCGGAGATTAGGAGGCTGCCATTTTCACTCTCCGCCTCCAAAGCTGTACAGAAAGCTTGCAGGGAACAAAAGCTCCCTAGAGCAAACCCGAGCTGATTACTTAGCCCAGATGGGGCAAGGGCAGGGCAATTCCACCTCCGGCAAAGACTTTTGGAAACCATGGCAACAGGCCACTCCCCCAGAAGATCAGGGAGAACAGCCAGCCCAAACCAAGTTTACCGATCAATGAGAACGACAGAACTCCAGCGCTAGGGGAATAATGCACATAGAATTCATGGCTTTTTTACCATGATTCTGTAGTCTTTCAAAGTTAATTTTTTTTAACTGTCTTTTTCTTTTTTTTTTTTTTTGAATTTTTCTTTTTCCCTTTTTCAACCAACATCTTATCAATACCTTTTAAAAAATATATATTTTTCATTTTTAGAGTCATATTCTATCCCTTCATAGTAGTTACCCATATTTTTGGCATATACATATAAGTTGTTCTCTCCTTAAAATTTTGAGATAGTTTCTTCTAACAGATCAAAATATACCCTGAATCTCTAGTCTATGGTTTTTTTCTACTCCCTTGCCTGATCACATTGTTTCTCTTTTTTTTTTTTAAATCCTCTTCTTTCATTTTTCAAACAACTTCTTATCAATTCCTTTTATAAAATTTTTTTATAATTTCCATCTTTACAGTCACATTCCATCCCTTCATCATATCAACCCTTATTTTTGTACATATATAAGTTTTTCTTTCTTTAAAATTTTGGGAGGCCCTTTCTTCTAACAGACCAAAATACACCCTAAATCTAGTGTGTGGCACTGATCTATATACCAGTCTGATCATATTTGATCACATTCTGTTTTTTTTTTTGTTGTTGTTGTTGTTCTGTTTCTGTTTGTTTTTATCTTTATCTTTATCTTTTTCTTTTTTCTTTTTTCTTTTTTCTCTCTTTCCCTTTCTTTTCCCACTGCTTCAGGTATTTTCTGATTTGTTTAGAGTATATTTTCTGGGGACGTGGTCACTCTGCTAGCATTTTGTTCTCTCATTAATCTATTCTCCTCTGCACAAAATGACAAGACGGAAAAAATCACCTCAACAAAAAGAACACGAGGTAGTACCGACTGCCAGGGAACTACTCAATACGGACATTAGTACGATGTCAGATCTAGAGTTCAGAATCATCACTTTAAAGATACTAGCTGGGCTTGAAGAAAACATGGAAGTTATTAGAGAAACCCTTTCTGGAGAAGTAAAAGAACTAAAATCTAACCAAGTAGAAATCAAAAAGGCTATTAATGAGGTTCAATCAAATATGGGGGTGCTAACTGCTAGGATAAATGAGGCAGAAGAGAGAATCAGTGATATAGAAGACCAAATGATGGAAAATAAAGAAGCTGAGAAAAAGAGAGATAAACAACTACTGGATCACTAGGGCAGAATTTGAGAGATAAGCGATACCATAAGATGAAACAACATTAGAATAACTGGGATCCCAGAAGAAGAAGAAAGAGAGAGAGGGCCAGAAGGTATAATGGAGCAAATTATAGCAGAGAACTTCCCTAATTTGGGGAAAGAAACAGGCATCAAAATCAAGGAAGCACAGAGAACTCCTCTCAAAATCAATAAAAATAGGTCAACACCCCAACATCTAATAGTAAAACTTACGAGTCTCATAGACAAAGAGAAAATCCTGAAAGCAGCTCAGGAGAAGAGATATGTAACTGACAATGGTAGAAACATTAGATTGGCAACAGACCTATTGACAGAGACCTGGCAGGCCAGAAAGGACTGGCAGGATATATTCAGAGCACTAAATGAGAAAAATATGCAGCCAAGAATACTATATCCAGTTAGGCTTTCATTGAAAATAGAAGGAGAGATAAAAAGCTTCCAGGACAAACAAAAACTAAAGGAATTTGCAAACACAAAACCAGCCCTACAGGAAATCTTGAAAAGGGTCCTCTAAGCAAAGAGAGAGCCTAAAAGCAACATAGACCAGAAAGGAACACAGACAATATACAGTAACATTCACCTTACAGGCAAGACAATGGCATTAAATTTCTATCTTTCAATAGTTACCCTGAATGTAAATGGGCTCAATGCACCAATCAAAAGACACAGGCTATCAGATTGGATTAAAAAACAAGACCCATCAATATGTTGTCTGCAAGAAACTCATTTTAGACCCATAGACACCCCCAGATTGAAAGTGCGGGGATGGAAAACCATTTACCATGTTAATGGACACCAAAAGAAAGCTGGGGTGGCAATCCTTATATCAGACAAATTAGATTTTAAACCAAAGAGATGAGGAAGGTCCCTATATACTACTTAAAGGGTCTATCCAACAAGAAGATCTAACAATTGTAAATATCTATGCCCCTAACATGGGAGCAGCCAATTATATAAGGCAATTAATAACAAAAGCAAAGAAACACATCGACAACAATACAATAATAGTGGGGGACTTTAACACCCCCCCTCACTGAAATGGACAGTCCATCTAAGCAAAAGATCAACAAGGAAATGAAGACTTTAAACGACACACTGGACCAAATGGACTTCAGAGACTTATTCAGAACATTCCATCCCAAAGCAACAGAATACACATTCTTCTCTAGTGCCCATGGAACATTCTCCAGAATCGATCACATCCTAGGTCATAAATCAGGTCTCAACTGGTACCAAAAGACTGGGATCATTCCCTGCCTAATTTCAGACCACAATGCTTTGAAACTAGAACTCAATCAGAAGAGGAAAGTCGGAAAGAACTCAAATACATGGAGGCTAAAGATTATCCTACTAAAGAATGAATGGGTCCACCAGGAAATTAAAGAAGAATTAAAAAAATTCATGGAAACCAATGAAAATGAAAACACAACTGTTCAAAATCTCTGGGATGCAGCAAAGGCAGTCCTAAGGGGAAAGTATATAGCAATACAAGCCTTTCTCAAGAAACAAGAAAGGTCTCAAGTACACAACCTAACCCTACACCTAAAGGAGCTAGAGAAAGAACCGCAAATAAAGCCTAAACCCAGCAGCAGAAGAAAAATCACAGCAGAAATCAATGAAATAGAAACTAAAAGAACAGTAGAACAGATCAACGAAACTAGGAGCTGGTTCTTTGAAAGAATTAACAGGATTGAAAAACCCCTGGCCACACTTATCAAAAAGAAAAGAGAAATGACCCAAATCAACAAAATCATGAATGAAAGAGGAGAGATCACAACCAACACCAAAAAATACAAACAATTATAAGAACATATTATGAGCAACTCTATGCCAGCAAATTAGATAACCTGGAAGAAATAGATACATTCCTAGAGGTATATCAACTACCAAAACTGAACCAGGAAGAAATAGAAAACCTGAACAGACCTATAACCACTAAGGAAATGGAAGCAGTCATCAAAAATCTCCCAAAAAACAAGAGCCCAGGGCCAGATGGCTTCCCAGGGAAATTCTACCAAACATTTCAAGAAGAATTAATACCTATTCTTCTGAAACTGTTCCAAAAAATAGAAATGGAAGGAAAACTTCCAAACTCATTTTATGAGGCCAGCATTACCTTGATCCCAAAACCAGACAAAGACCCCATCAAAAAAGGAGAATTACAGACCAATATCCATGATGAACATGGATGCAAAAATTCTCACCAAAATACTAGCCAATAGTATCCAACAGTACATTAAAAGGATTATTCACCACGACCAAGTGGGATTTATCCCTGGGCTGCAAGGTTGGTTCAACATCCTCAAATCAATCAACGTGATACAATACATTAACAAAAGAAAGAACAAGAATCATATGATCTTCTCAATAGATGCAGAAAAAGCATTTGACAAAGTACAGCATCCTTTCTTGATCAAATCTCTTCAGAGTATAGGTATAGAGGGTACATACCTCAATATCATAAGTGCCATCTATGAAAAACCCACAGTGAATATCTTTCTCAATGGGCAAAAACTGAGAGCTTTCCTCTTAAGGTCAGGAACATGGCAGGGATGTCCACTATCACCACTGCTATTCAACATATTACTAGAAGTCCTAGCCACAGCAATCAGACAACAAAAAGAAATCAAAGGCATCCAAATCGGCAAAGAAGAAGTCAAGCTCTCACTCTTTGCAGATGATATGATACTTTATGTGGAAAACCCCAAAGACTCCACCCCAAAACTGCTAGAACCCATACAGGAATTCAATAAAGTGGCAGGATATAAAATCAATGCACAGAAGTCAGTGGCATTCCTATACACCAACAACAAGACAGAAGAAAGAGAAATTATGGAACCGATCCCATTTTCAATTGCACCCAAAAGCATAAGAAACCTAGGCATTAATCTAACCAAAGAAGCAAAGGATCTTTACTCAGAAAACTATAAAATACTCATGAAAGAAATTGAGGAAGACACAAAGAAATGGAAAAACGTTCCATGCTCATGGACTGGAAGAACAAATATTGTGAAGATGTCAATGCTACCTAGAGCAATCTACACATTCAATGCAATCCCCATCAAAATACCATCCACTTTTTTCAAAGAAATGGAACTAATAATCCTAAAATTTGTATGGAACCAGAAAAGACCCCGCATAGCCAGAGGAATGTTGAAAAAGAAAAGCAAAGCTGGCAGCATCACAATTCCGGACTTCCAGCTCTACTACAAAGCTGTCATCATCAAGACAGTATGGTACTGGCACAAAAACAGACACATTGATCAATGGAACAGAATAGAGAGCCCAGAAATGGACCCTCAACTCTATGGTCAACTCATCTTTTACAAAGCAAGAAAGATTGTCCAGTGGAATAAAGACAGTCTCTTCAACAAATAGTGTTGGGAAAATTGGACAGCCACATGCAGAAGAATGAAACTGGACCATTTCCTTACACCACACACAAAAATAGACTCCAAACGGTTGAAAGACCTCAATGTGAGACAGGAGTCCATCCAAATCCTAAAGGAGAACACAGGCAGCAACCTCTTCGACCTCAGCTGCAGCAGCCTCTTCCTAGAAACATCAGCAAAGGCAAGGGACGTAAGGGCAAAAATGAACTATTGGGACTTCATCAAGATAAAAAGCTTTTGCAAAGCAAAGGAAACAGTCAACAAAACCAAAAGACAACTGACAGAATGGGAGAAGATATTTGCAAATGACATATCAGATAAAGGGCTAGTACCCAAATTCTGTAAAGAACTTATCAAACTCAACACCCAAAGAACAAAGAATCCAATCAAGAAATGGGCAGAAGACATGAACAGACATTTTTCCAAAGAAGACATGCCCATGGCCAACAGACACATGAAATGTGCTCAACATCGCTCGGCATCAGGGAAATCCAAATCAAAACCTCAATGAGATACCACCTCACACCAGTCAGAATGGGTAAAATTAACAAATCAGGAAATGACAGATGTTGGTGAGGATGCAGAGAAAGGGGAACCTTCCTACACTGTTGGTGGGAATGCAAGCTGGTGCAGCCACTCTGGGAAACAGTATGGAGATTCCTCAAAAAGTTGAAAATAGAGCTACCATATGATCCAGCAATTGCTCTACTGGGTATTTACCCCAAAGATACAAAAATAGGGATCCAAAAGGGTATGTGCACCCCAATGTTTATAGCAGCAATGTCCACAATAGCCAAACTGTGGAAAGAGCCAAGATGTCCATCGACAGATGGATGGATAAAGAAGAAGTGGTATATATATACAATGGAATATTATGCAGCCATCAAAAGAAATGAGATCTTGCCATTTGCAACGATGTGGATGAAACTGGAGGGTATTATGCTGAGCGAAATAAGTCAAACCGAGAAAGACATGCATCATATGACCTCACTGATATGAGGAATTCTTAATTGCAGGAAACAAACTGAGAGTTGCTGGAGTGGGGGATGTGGTGGGAGGGATGGGGGTGACTGGGTGATAGACACTGGGGAGGATATGTGCTCTGGTAAGTGCTGTGAATTGTTCAAGACTGTTGAATCTCAGATCTGTACCTCTGAAACAAATAATGCAATATATGTTAAGAAAAAAAGAAAAGAAAGAAGAAGATAGCAGGAGGGGAATAATGAAGGGGGTGGAAATCAGAGGGGTAGATGAACCATGAGAGACGATGGACTCTGAAAAACAAACTGAAGTTTTTAGAGGGGAGGGGGTGGGGGGATGGGTTAGCCTGCTGATGGCTATTGAGGAGGGCACGTTCGGCATGGAGCACTGGGTGTTATGCACAAACAATGAATCATGGAACACTACATCTAAAACTAATGATGTAATGTATGGGGATTAACATAGCAATAAAAAAATTTAAAAAATACAACATATCAAAATTGTAGTATATATCTAGCATAGTGGGGAAATGGATAGCCTTTAACTTTTACGGTAGAGAAAAAGTAAAGTTTAAGTCAGTTATCTAAGTTTACAACTTAAGAAGTCAGAAAAGGAAGAACAAATTAAACTCAACGTAAGAAATAAGAAAATAATAAAAAGAAGGGCAGAAATCAATAAAATAGAAAATGGACAAAGAAAACGAATTTCAAACACAGCAAAAGTGAGTTATTTGGAAAAAAAAATCAGTACAATTGCTAACCCTCAAGCTAGTTTGATTAACAACAGAAAGAAAAGAAAAAAAGAAGGAAAACCCAAGTTAATATCAGAAAAGACAGATGACACACATATCATTAGAGAGATTATTACAACTTACATGCAATTATCAACTTTTTTGAGTTAATAAAAGTGACATAAGAAGGTACCATCTAAGTAGACATATATAGTAAATTAATTTAATGTGTAATTAGAATATTCTCATAAAGAAAATTTCAGTTTCCTATAGCTACATTAGTGTATTCCATCACTAATTCATCAAATATTTAAAAAGAAATACCAAGTTTATGAAACTTTTCATTAAATAGAGGAAAAGAGAACAATTACCACCTTATCTTATGAAGTTAGTATTTCCCGAAAGCCAAATCTTAAAACAACAACAACAACCAAAACAACTTAAGGAAATAATAATAAATGTAGTCTATTAATAGATAACAACGAATATGCATAATGACCAAGTAGGTTGTGACCCAGGAATGTAAGTTCAGTTCACCATATTCATAGAAAGAAGGATTTAAAAAAACTAAAACCAATTCAAGCAATGTAGGAAAAATATTTGACAATATTCAACACATTTCCATCATGAAAATTCCTAGTAAACTAGGAATAGAAAGAAACCAAGTATGATTAAGAGCATCTACATAAAACCCACACCTAGCATTATACTTAGAAATGAAAGAATGAATGCTTTTTTACTAAGTTCTAGAACAAGAAAAATATCTTTTCACCTCCTTTCTTCTTCTTCTTTTTTTTTTTTTTTAACACTTTTGGACTGAAAGCCCAGCCAATGCAATGAGGCAATAAAAGGAAAGAATGGTATAAACAATAACAAGGAAACACAATAACACTAAGAAAATTTACAAAATTTTGCAGAATAGAAGATCTGTATTCAGTTGATTTCTCTATACTAGCATAAAACAACTGTTTTATTTCTCTATGCTAACATAAAAATGGAAAATTAAATTTTAAAGAGCTATTTAAAATAAAATAAAAATATGTAAAATATTTAGAATAAATTTTGTGAAGAATGTGCAAGATCTCTATAAAAACTGAAAAAATTAAAAAGAAAATTTAAATATAATTTAAATAAGTAGAAATTAGATATTGTTCATTATTTGAAAGACTCAATGGTCAAGATGTCAGTTCTCCTAAATTGATCTACAAATTTAATATTAAAACTCAACAGTTTTGTAACTGACAAACTGGCACTAAAACTTGTATTGCAAACTAAAGAACCTAAACAATTTTGCTGGGACAAAAAAGCTAATTTAAAGGATTCACATTCTTTATTTCAAAACAATATAAAGTCACAAAAATGAAAAGAACATTGTATTTCCATACACATAGCCAAATAAATAAATGGAACATCATATATAAAACCAAAATATTGAGGTATGCATGTATATTAAGCTAATTTTTGAAAAAGACACCTAGGTAACACTGGAGGAAAGGATCATCTTTTCAACATTTGGTGCTGTACTAACTGGATAGCTTTATAAAATTTTCAAACAGTTTCTAAATCCATAAACAATATTGAACTTGAGATGGATAAGACATAAATATGAAAGCTAAAATAATAAATCTTCTAGAAATAACATAGTAGAATGCCTTTGTTATCCTGGAGTAGGCAAAGTTTTCCCAAAACAACAACAAAAAAACTCAGCAGCAATGATATATTGATAAATGGGGCTTAATCAACATTTAATAATTCTATTCTTCAAAAGACAGCATTAAGGAAATTAAAAGGCAAACCACAGCTGGAAAAAAAACTCAATACACATATATCTGAGAAAGTACTTGTTTTCAGAATATGTAAAAAATCTCTTACCAGTTCATAGTAGACAACCGAATAAGAAGGGAGTAAAAATGATTGAAGAGACATTTTTCAAAGTAAGATATAAAATTGCCCAAAAGTGTATGAAAAGATGATTAACACAATTAGTTTTCATCAATTCAAATTATACCAAGTCAAACTCACTAGAATAGCTAAAATTAAAAATATGGTAATACACTGTCTTAGTGAAGATGTGGAACAGCTTGAACTATCATAAATTGCTGGTGAGAATATAAAATAGTATAACCACATTGGAAAATGATTTTGCAGTTTATTATAATAATAATCATACACCAATTCCACTACTAAAATTTTACATATATATGTACGTGTATAAATCTTTACATATATATTTATGAACTATATATGTATATCTATGTGAAGTATATATGTATATATATACACATAGTTCTGATGCCTGCATTTTCACAGCCAAAAACTAGAAACAACTCATATTCACCAATAGGAGAGTGATAAAAAATGATGGTATACTCATACAGTAAAATACTACGCAGCAATCAAAAGTAATGAATTTCTGAATCACAGGATATTGGTGAATCCCTAAAACATTTTGCTGAGACAAAGAAGCCAGAACAAAAGAGTATGTGCTGTATCATTTTATTTATTTGTTTGTTATTTTTATTTTAAAGATTTTATTAATTTATTTGAGAGAGAGAGAAAGAGCACAGAGGGAGAGTGAGAGAAAAGCAGACTCCCTGCAGAGCAGAGAGCCCAATGCAAAGCTCGATCCCAGGATCCTGAGATCATGACCTGAGTTAAAAGCAGATGCTTAACTGACCGAGCCACCCAGGCTCCACTGTATGGTTTTATTTATGTGAAATTCTGGAACAAGCAAATAATCTATGGTAACAGAAAGCAGATCAAGATCAATAATTGCCTGAGGTGGTAGTAATTAATATAACACTGCATGTTAACTCTCTTGCAATAAGAAAAAAAAATGAATGAAAAGAAATTCAATGACATTTTGTGGAATAAAAATATTGTATACTTTTGTTGAGACTGTGATTGTATGGGTATATATATTTTCAGTACTTATTGACCTGTTCTCTTAAACTGCATGATTTGTTTCAATAAGGTTGATTGAGAAAAAAAAATTGAATTACTCATTATAAATTAATACTTTGTATTTACTGGTTGAACATCAAGAATTGATGACATTATCTAAAGCTTAAATTGGAAGTGTGCAACATCTTTAAAAGTCTGTTTATTTTTGACATGATTATCAAAAAGTAGTTGTATATGTAAATAATGTATTTGATATAATTTGTACTTTTAGGTTTTCTTCATTCTGTATCTCATTTTTGTATAGACTTCTGTTTCATTTCCTGTATTCTTTTGAAATATGTTCTTAATTTTCTCTTTCTTCTTTTGCTTCTATTTCTCCATTCACCAATCTTAATAAAAATGATAGAATATTTGTGTTATCTGAATAATTTCATAGTATATTGATTGAGTTAGGAAAAATAGTACATGATTTTTGAGAAGTACAAGCATGACCTTTTACAATTATTTTAAATTTTTCCTTCAAAAAACAATCCCTCAAATAACATATTTTATTATGTGGCCTTTTGTAATTTCTGTAGATATTAGTAGCTCTTAATAGGAATATAGGTAGAGAGAGATAGATTTAACCAGTATTTTATTAATTTTGTATATATCGAGATCTATTGAATGATTTTAAAACTCATACATTCTTTTATTTTCTACTTTCATAAAAACTAAGTTAACCCCTTTTTAAACTACCAGTTATAGTGTCTACTCTTTAATTATGCCATTACGTCTTCACAGAAAGTAATAAGTCAGGCACATTATTCAGTTTAATGAAACTAAGGCACTGAATTTCAGGTGATATTTCAATGAGCCAATATTAAACAATATTTTCTATCTTTCAATTAGTGCATAATATATAAAGAGTTCTTCATAAGTCTTCTGCAAGAGAAAATGTCATGACAGTCAATGTTCTTGATTGTGGTAAAGTAAAGCAGAAAAATCCAGCACATGTCAAAATTTTATTGGTTTTATTTAAACAAATTTACACAAGGAAAATTAGTTCGTATAAGGAAAAATCATCCTGGTTAGTCTCTTACACAGTCAATGACTTTAGAACAAGGTAATAGAAAGAGCATATTGCCTCTGCATATTTCTCTAAATGTCTTTGCTCTGGCAGTTAACTTCAGCGATTTTGTAAGGAGTGAGTTTCCTAAATTACAATTCTTAGAAAAGAGTTTCATTATGTGATGTTAGAAAAAAAATTTAATGCATATATCTTTATTGCTAGTAAATATTTTCTAATATTGCATATGTTAGAAACATCTGGGAATATCTTGAAGATTTTTAGGGTATCCATATTTATTTTCTTATTGTTGATCATAACGAATGTGTCAGCAGTGTGCTAGAGCCTTATGGAATGTACAAGCACATGTGTGGTGTCATAATGTTGGAAAGTTAAAAATGGGAGAGAAAGAGAAATTTACAGATTTTTGAAGACCAGAAGTCACAAACTACAGCAATCAAAATATCAACAAAATCAGAGTAAAGAAGACAATTTCTAGGATTCGAGTTCAAAGCTTGAATATATTTTATGAAATGAGGAAGTCAGTCTAGAAAATTGGTATAGGATTGTTTAAACTTTAGAAAGAAACAAGCTTGGGGTGCCTGGGTGGCTCAGTAAGTTGTCTGACTTCTGCTCAGGTCCTGATCCCAGCGTCCTGGGATTGAGCCCAGTGATGGGCTCCCTGCTAAGCAGGGAGTGTGCTTCTGGCATTCCATCTCACTCTGCCCCTCTCCCCACTTGTGCGAGTGAACTCTCTCTCTCTCGCGTGTCCTCTCTCTTAACTAAAAAAATGAAATCTTTTTTTTTTTTTTTTAAGAAACAGAACAACAAAGCACAAAATGTCATGCATTGGATATATTGCAGACACTTTCAGTTCCTTGCATATATCCCTTGGTACTAGTTTTTTCAGTATGCACTCATGGTTTCCTTAAAAAGCAGCTATGACTGTCTGAAGGCTTTCTCTAGTCTCATAAGCTTGTGGGGGCACCATCACTTTTGCTGCATTTTACTGGTCAAAATCAGTCAGACTGCACACCTAGACTTAAGTCTTAGGGTAGTCTATACCTTTTGATGGCAAAAGCTGCAAAATCATATTGCAATAAATGTAAATACAGAAGCGGTTGTGGGTGGGGGGACTATAACCATTTTTGCAACTATAATATCAACTCCAATAACTGGTCCCAGTTATTCATGAATATCTCACTACATAAGCTCAGGCTCACATCAGGACTTCCAAATATTACTTCCAATTATGACAATAGTCTCAGTGAACTGGCATGTCATTTTCTACATCAGACCTGGTTGTAGTTCTTCAGATATGGCACCTTTTGATTCAGACAACTATGAACTAGAAAGACAAGTTAGTTCTCCCACACTCTAATACATTTATAATAACTACTGTCAGGTAAAGGGGAATATCCAAATTATTCAAAGTTGCCTATTGGGAAAAGTTCCAAGATGATGTTAATATTAGGTAAACTAAAATGTTATTTTGTAATGTAAAATGTAATGTTCTCCCATTTTAGAGTGGGAAATTGTGAAAACTAGGTAATAACTGGAATCCTGTCCAAAGTCAACTCTAAAGTGGTACCATTTTCCTGGTTATTTCTTCAATCACCATGTGAATAATTAGTTGGGAAATACTTAGAACCTTACAGAAAGCTAATACTTGTTCCCTGATCGGTGAAGACATTATTGAAAAAGCCAGTAGGAGAACGCGAGATACCTCTTTTCAAAGCCTAACAATATTGTACATCAGAAGCAATACTGCATCCCAGAGGGAATTTCAGAGGTTACCACCACCCTCCAACACCACAAGAGGCAGAGTGGATGGCCCCATAACATCTCCATTCAATTCACTATTTATTCCCTTTAAAATCCAGGTGGATCATGGAGTATTCCCTAGTACATGGGAAAAACAGAGATAAACATTCTCTTGCCTCAGGAACCATAGGGATCTTGGTCATTTAAAAATTTTGTGCAGCACTGACCCACTGTAGTGATGAAATGGAAATGAACATGGTAATATAAATTGGTAAATAAATATTCTTGGTGTTCTTTTAACACCCAGAGAGTGAAATATATAGAAAACTTACATCAAAGTTCCCCTAAAATGCTGGAGAAAAGCCATGACTTGAACATTTCTGAAATAACTATTTGAAAACAACAACAACAAAAAAACAAAGAAACAAACCTAAAATACAGAAACTCTCGGCATAGTATTAGGCCTTTGTAAAGACTGAGCACCTGACCATTGATAATCAAATGAAAATGTGCTCAGGGATGCCCAACATGGGCTTAGTATTGTCAATTCTCTGAGCCATAGATTGACTAGGGACAGCAACAATCCATTACATGATGGAAATGGTGCTTTTGAGATCATTCTTTAGACCTTTCAGAGGATACAGATAATTTTCTTGAGCAGGTGGCTGAGCTTTCCATATCACCCAATTCTATTGTAGCAACATTTCTCTTTCAGTACATTTACTGCCTTACAGTAGGCATGAGCCATTTCTGGAGTATGAAATGAACTTACGCATGATTTATGATGGGTTGTTTGTTTTAAAACATCCATGTAGCTTAACTATTTCCCCACTCAGGGATGACTCTAGCACTCAGAGATGGTCTTAAAGGAAAGTGTTGAGGGAAAATCTTCCATCTATGCAGACTCTGAGTACTCCATTTAGTCTATTTTATATGGTGAGAGAATAGTTTGAGGTATACATTTATATATACAGAATTATGATCAGGGAAAATTATTTCCTTTGCTAATCAGTAGTCTGGAGGGAGGAAGATTAGAAGATCAGAGACAAAGAAGTCTACAGGAAAAAAAGCAATTGAATAGAACTAAGGTAATAGGTGTGAAATAGAAAGACAGTTATAGCTCATATAGTTGAGCACCAAAAAGCATCCTCCACAAAAAAGACACTCAATAATCAGGGGACAGTATGACTCTTCCTGTGGATATGAAATATCCTCTCATCTGCCACTCTAGTGTCCCACCTATGAGCCCAAAATGGAGTGACCATGATGCCAGGCCTCCTTCCAAAGACTGCTTTAGTTAATACACATTACTCAATGCATATCCTGTTAGCAGCTGATCCTTTCTATGGTTTCATTCCTCAAAGAGACTAGCTAGCTATTTGATAGATAAATGATTGCATCACACCTCTTCTAAACTGGAGGGGGCAATTTGTCCTTCTCAGAATTAACAGCTACTTTGGATATCAGTTCACCATTTTTTAAAAATTAAACTCTCTACTCAACATGGGGCTCAAACTCATGATCCCCAAGATCTAGCATTGCATACTCTATAGACTGAGCCTGTCAGGTGCCCCATGATATCAGTTTATCTTTTAAGAATCTTAGTGTTTTTGCCAGCACCTCCAATAAGGCTTTGTAGATTGTCTAGTTTACTAGATTAACTAATTTACTGACACAGGATACTATATAACACTAGTGGATTGGTTTTATGGCAAATAAGTTTCTATAATGGATTTCTTTTCTTGAAACCTGCAAATGTGCAGAGCCAGAATTGTGTAGACAGGAAGCACAAATCCTAGATCACTGTGACTAATGGCATGGAGGGAGGGAACCTACTTCCACCTATTGGTTTCTGGACTCAAGTATTTTACCTACTCAGGAATAGGGCCACACAGTATTTAGTGATTTAGCATGTATACTCTGTCCTGGAGGATGAAGTAGGTTGTTACCTCCATGGTAGCACTTCAGCTATACTTTCAATAAGTTTCTTTTAGGTCAACATTTTCTCTGTGTGATGCCACATGTGATAAAACCAGTGCATCATATTGTTACAAACCCATTCCCATACTTCCATTTCTGTAAAGGAAGAACCTGGCCCTGATGCACTATTAAGTCAAATTCTGTAACAGTGGATCTAATAATCTTAAACTCTTAAATAGTGATGCTTACTTAGGTCCTATAAGTATATACTCCTGTCTAGTCAAGGGATTCTCTTTGTATCTTTTGGCAGGCATTTATAGGTGAATTGAAGCAGAAACCCTTAGGATTTTGGAACGAAGCCCTAACATCCTTCACAGATAATTATTCTTTTTTTGAGAAATGACTCTTGGCAAGCTACTGGACCTTAGTACAGACCGAATACTTAACCATGAACCACCAAGTTACTATCCAACCAGAGCTACCCATCATGAAGTGGGTATTATCTGACCAACCAGTTTATAAAGTTTGGCATGCACAACAGAACTCCATCATCAAAAGAAAGTATATCTATGATTGTACCCAAACAGGTCCTGAAGCACAAGTTACATAACAAAGTAGCCCATGGTCCCCACTGATGCTATACTGCCTTCTCTCTCCCAGCCTGCATCTATGGTCTCATGGGATGCTCCCTACAATCATTTGGCAGAGGAAGAAAGACTTGGGACAGATTCACATTTAATTCTGCACAATATGCTGGCACTACCTCAAAGTGGACATCTGTATCATTATATTTCCTTTCTAGAAGGGAGATAGTGGGCAGAACTTTGAGCAGTGCACATGGCTGTCATTTGTTTGGAATGAGAAATGATGACTTAAAGAATTACCAATCCATGGCTGTGGCAAATGGTTTGGCTGGGTAATCAGGGACTTTGAAGACACATGATTGAAAAATTGGTGACAAGGAAATTTGTTCAGTGGTCATAGGGGGAGGGGGATGTGGATAGACTTTACAGAATGGGAAAAGCATGAACATATTTGTGTCCCATGTGAGAGTTCACTAAAGGGTGACCTCAGAAGAGAACTTAAAAATCAAGTGGAGAGGATAATCTGTTCTTTGAATAACAGTCAGCCTCTTTCTCCAGCCACTTGTTATTATCCAAAGGGTTATTAATAAAGTGATCATGGTGACAGGAATGGGAATTATGAATGGCTTAGCAACATGGCCTTCTGCTCACCAAGGTTGACTAGGCTTTGGTTACTGCTGAGTGCCCAACTGCCAGTAGGAGAAAACAACACTAAGTCTCAGATATAACACTCTTCCCCAGGGGGATTAGCTAGCTACCTGGAGATAGTGTTGATTACATTGGACCTGCTCATCATGGAATGGCAGCCTTTTGTCCCTATTGGAATAGACATTTACTTTGGATATAGATTTGTCTTCCCTGAATGTAATGCTTCTTCCAAAACTACAATCTGTGGACTTACATAATGCTTTATTCACTGTAAAGGTATTGCATACAGCATTGTTTCTGATCAAAGAACTCACTTCACAGAAAATGAAGTCCATCAGTGGGCCTATCCTCATGGAATTCGCTGATCTTACCATGTTCCCCACCATCCTGATGGAGCTGGTTTTTTGAGTACTCAATTATAGTGCCAGCTATGTGGCAATACCTTGCCAGTCTGAGACAAGGTTTGTTGGAAGTTTATGTTCTCAGCCTCCAATAAATGGTGCTGTTTCTCTCATAGCCAGGGTTCACAGGTCCAGGAATCAAGTGGTGGAAATTGGAGTGGCACCACCCACTATTACCTCTAGTAATCCATTAGCAAAATTTCTGCTATCTATTCCCATGGCTTTATGCTCTGTGGACCTAGATATCTTAGTTCTAGAGGGAAGAATGCTTCTACCAGAAAACCCAGCAATGATTCTATCGAATTGCAAGTTAAGAGAGCTACCCAGCATCTTTGGTCTCCTTATACTTCTGGATAAACAGGCAAAGAAGGGGGTTAGTATTCATGCTAGAGAGATTGGTCTTCACTACCAAAGGGGAAATTGTGCTACTACTCCACAATGGAAATAAGGAAGAGGATGTAGAGCATGGTAGAACACAGGAGATGCTTTAGGGCCTCTCTTAGTATTACCATGTCATATAATTAAGGTCAGCGGAAACTACAACAACCCAGTCCAGGCAGGGTTACTAATGGCCTAGACCCTTTAGGAATAGAGGTTTGGGTCACCTCACCAGATAAAGAACCATGACCCTGAGGTGCTTCGAATAGCATAAGGAATATGGAATGGATAGTGGAAGAAGGTAATTATGAAAAGCAGCTATGACCACTGAACAGTTATAGAAACAAAGATTGTAATTATCATGAGTATTTTATCTTAGCTTGTTATGAATAGATGTGTGTATGTGTGTATTAAGCATATATGTAAATTTTTTCCATATATATGTACATCTTTGTTTCTGTTCTTCTCTTATTCCCTTATCATGTAACATAAGATGTACTGACTTCATATTATATTTAAGTATTATTAATTTTATATCATAATATATAAACTATGGAGTATCAAGAAGAGTAAACATCACTCAGGACTTTTATTTCCTCTTCTAAGGAAGGTTTGGTGCATTTTCAGTTATACACAGGACAGTAATAACATGTGAAGCAGAATTTTGATCTTGTTATTGTACTTATTTGGATATTAAATATGGTTTAGGGAGATGTATGTGGGTGTCAGGTTGACTAAGGATGGACTTGTGATGGCTAATTTTATGTGTCAACTTCACTGGGACATGGAGTACCCAGATATCTGGTTAAACATTATTTTGGGGTATGTCTGTGAGGGCGTTTCCAGAAGGGATTAGCATTTGAACTGCTGGACTGAGTTAAGCTGACTGCTCTTCCCAAAGTGTATGGTTATCATCCAGTCCACTGAGGGTCTGAATAGAAATAGGCAGAGGAAGGTCAAATTCACTCTCTGTTGAAGAGGTACATCAATATTCTCAGACCTTCAGACTCAGACTGAAATCATCCTCATCAGCTCTCTTACTCTCAGGCCTTTGAACTACATACACTACTGGCCTTCCTGGGGTCTCCAGCTTGTAGACAGCAGATTGTTGAACTTTTCAGCCTCAGTAATTGCATGAACCCATACTTTATACATTTTATAATAAATCTTTAATTATATATACGTTTAATATTTATATATTCTGTTTCTCTAGGTAAGCTTGACTAATACAGCTCTTGGGATAAATACATCTAGGAGAAGGAAAGGAAGCAGGATTGGGGAAGGGAAGGAATTGGGACTGGGCAAAAGGATAAGTTGGGTAACAGTGCAGTCATATACTGCCTTAGTATATTCCATGGAGTGCTGTAGAACTGGGGTTGCCTTCAGAATTGTCACAATTTGGGGTAGGAGGATGACCAGTCTTTAATGTAGGCTTTCCACAAATGGAAACCCAACCTTTCAAAAGATGACTGTCTTTATAGCCAAGGGCAAGTCCCCAAGATAAACTTCCTAAGGCTGAGAATTTTTTCTTTTTCTTTTTCTTTTTCTTTTTTAGTTTTGAAGGGAGATCTGACGGGTAAAGAAATAACCTATGAAAGGTACCTACATCTGAAGCTTTTACTATCACCTGGTTACTTTGTATTTCTCAGCTCAGTGGACCAGAAGACAAGTAAAGAAATTAATCTATTGGCAGACAGAAACAGCTGTGATTATCAAGGGGAGCTGGAATTGCTAGCACACAATGGATGCATGTGTGAACTTAAGGTATTTGATGTGCCATTTCTTATTACTTTCACACCTAGTGAAAACGGTGAACAAGCAATCACAGGAAATGTGAAATAATAAGATAAGTAAAGACTCAGATCACACAGGCATGAAAGTTTATAGCACATAATCAGAGAAACAAACTTCTCCAGCTGCATACCTTGTTGAGAATGATGAGAAACTAGAAGAGATGTTGGAGAAGAAAGATAATGACTTTCAAGGACAGTTGCAGCAGTGAGATCTACAGCGTATCTCTAATTCTTGTGTATTAAGTCTGTTGTAGAGATTGCACCCCTTAAAGTCATCGGCACAGGAATACATATATATGAAACATGAGCAGATCAGTATGGTACAAGTGGTGAACTGCTTCAGGAACTTTTGATACCTAAAATTGCATCCTCTCTATCCCACCTCTGATTTCAGGCATTTTTTGATAGATTGTTTCCTTGGATGCTTGAACTCATTTTGGCTTTACAGCATTTTGTTTCTAGTGTGAGTATTGCATCTCTGCCTCCTATCCTTAGGCTTTACAGACCCTACCGATAGTGGCAGGACTTGCATATACAACTTGCAGAGGTATTAGCATCCCAAATGCTAAGATACATAATGAATAAATGATCCCATCTCCCATTATTTAGTCAGATACTTTTTTTTTTTTTTTAAGATTTTAGTTATTTATTTGAGAGAGAGAGCATGAGCAGGGGAGGGGGAGGGGCAAGAGGGAGAGGGAGAAGCAGATTCCCCAAGGAGCGGGATGCAGGGCTTTATCCCAGGACCCTGAAATCATGACCTGAGCCAAAGACGGAAGGTTAACCCACTGAGCCACGCAGACACCCCTTAATCAGATAATTCTTAAAGACATTCTTTATACATTCAGGAGGTCCCAGAGGAATTGAACCTTGCTACCCACAAACCCATTTGATTAATGAATTTTTATATCAAGGTTTAAATTATGAATCTTACAGCAAAAGTGTCTGTTACTCTAGTAACAATGTAAAAGCTGTGTTTTCATGAGTTCTGAAACTAAATCTAATTGTGTTGCCTTGAAACATTGGAGAATTCTAATATTTCTGTTGTTTAAATGTAAAAACTCTTTTTTCTGTTTCTAATGTGAGAATTTCAGTTGCTCAATTACTTCATTGGTCTTTTCTGCGATATTCTGCCCTTTGGTTTTAAGTGTGTCATTGAAGGGAGATACCACTTTGAAAACTGACTTCTTTTGAAGGCAAAATACTCTTGTTCTTCACTCCATGCACTGAACTATGATCACTTCTGTACTCTCCTTTATCACTGTATGGCAAAGAACACACATTGAGTTCAAAGAAAGCTCTACCACATGGATGAAGAGAAGCAGATGCATCAGAGAATGAGAATCAAGCAGATATACATGCTACTTCCATTTTCCTATACTTTCTCTTCTGGGGATTAAAATGGAAGCTGCTTCATCCAGTGAACAATACACATTAATAACAGCAACCTAAATACTTTTTTTTTTAATTCTCTGGAAACTTGAAATCTATTTGAATGATCAAAAAGTTATACCATTTAGAATCAGTCATTTAATTAGAAATAAAAATCACATATTCATTTATTGACACCTTTCAGATTTTTAAGCATCTTTAGTAAACATATTATTTAATGAAAATATAAAGAAATTATTGCTCATAAAACTTGAAAAACAATTTTAAGCTAATATTGTAGTTATTTCTACAGTAAATGTTTTCCAACTATGATTATATTAACCTATAAAAGTAGTGTTTAATTTTATTTTATTACATAAATTCAGGGCACTTTTAGATAATCTAATTTGAAATAGTTTTTTTCAGTTTAAATACTGAGTCTTTTAATGTGTTCTCCTTTCCCTCTTCTTAGAGAATATAGACACAGTGAGAAGGTGGCCATCTATAAGACAAGGAAAGAAGCCTCAGAAGAAACCAAACCTGAAACAACTTGGTCTTGGACTTCTAGTTCCCAGAACTGTTAAAAAATAAATTTCTATTATTTAAGGCACCCAGTCTGTGGTATTTTATTATGGCAGCCCTAAAAAAAAAAAGTACATCTAGCCTGAGGTGTTTATTGATACACATCAGGTAAATGCAAATTAAACTCATAAACTCATAAACACCCTAATCAAAGTACAAGAATTCATAAATCTGACAGTACTGAGCTTTAGAAAGAAAGTTTACTAATTAGTGTTCTTACACATTACTGATGAGAGTATAAACTTATGTAGTATCTGGAAAATTCAAGAATAGTAGGTTAGAGAATAATTCTTTTTTACTTCCAGACATATATTCTAGAGAAATATTTGCCATTGAACACAAGGAGTCATATTCAAGGATATTTTATTACAGTATCATTATTTATAATAGCAAGATGTAAAAATAATGGAAGAGTTCCTCAATCAGAATACTATTGTTAGTTGAATGGAATAAAGTGGATATATTTGCATTAACATAGACAAATCTCAAACCTAATCATGATAGGGAAAAAAAAAGAGAGTAAAATCAGATATACCAGGTGATGCCATTTCTTTCTATTTTTTTAAAGGTTTTTTAAAAAATCATTTGAGGGAGAGAGAAAGAGAGAGAGAGTGAGCAAGGAGAGAGCACAAGCAGGGGGAGGGGCAGAGGGAGAGGGAGAAGCAGACTCCCCGCTGAGTAGGGAGCGTGATGTGGGGCTCCATCCCAGGACCCTGGGATCATGACCTGAGCCGAAGGCAGATGCTTAACCAACTGAGCCACCCAGGTGCCCACAGGTGATGCTATTTCTATATATTTAAACATGCAAAATGGTACTTTATATTGTTTGTAAATAAATACATTTAGTGTAAAAATACAAAAACATGCATAAAATTGCTACACATAAAATTCAGGCTAATGGTTGCTACTGAGGTAGAATGGGTGTATAAGGTATGGGGTCACAATTTAGTGATACATTTAAGATGTGTATGTTAAAAAGATAATCTCTAAAATAAAGAGAATCTCTGAAATAAGTGTGGCAAAACACACACACACATATACACAAACCAGTTTACATGTTATTTTAATGCTATAGAGGATATATAGCTGTCCTTTAAATTATTTTCTATAATTTTTCACTGATTAAGAGATAATTTATTATGTAAAATAATTTTAGGGCCACCTGGGTGGCTCAGTCAGGTAAGCGGCTGCCTTCGGCTCAGGTCATGATCCCAGGGTCCTTGGATCGAGGTCCATTTTGGGCTCCCTGCTAAGTGGGAAGTCTGCTTCTTCCTCTGCTTCTCCTCCAGCTTTTACTTTCTCTCTCCCTCTCACTCTCTCAAATAAATAAATGAAATCTTTAAAAAATAATAACAATAATTTTTAAAAAGGAGACTCAACTATTTTGCCAGCTGAAATACAATAGCACTTAATGTTGGGGTATGGTCTGATAAAAGATGTTGATTTCCTCCTCACTCCGCATTGACACTTCTAGATCATCTTATAATGAACAGTAATATATGTTTGAATTTCAAGACATTTGACCATATACTTTCCCTCATGTTCACTTTGAACTATGAATCTCTTTCTTGGAAAATTATATGTGAGATGAAATGGTAGTATTAAATTCAGAACTCTGACTATAGCTTGAAGAATAACCATGTTACAGAATAAGTAGACCAAGATGAAAATCATTTGGGGGAAATAGACAAAATTCCTGGATACTGAACTATCAACAATAACCCTATTACATCATATCTGGATGCAATGACTTGAGGTAATTTGGTATACCTCCAAATGGAGACCTGGTGATTCTGTTTGCTGTTGCATTATTTTTGTTTGTTTTTGTTTGCTCTTTAAACAGCATTATTAAAGTATAATTAATATACAAAGAAATGCAAATATTTAAAGTGTGCAATTTGATGAGTTTGGACATATGCAAACACCCATGATACCATCACAACCACCAAGGCTATATATGTATATATATAATATATTTTAAAATATATTTTATGTATATGTATAAACACCTCCCAAAATTTCCTTGTGTCTCTGATTTTTTTTAATTCAATTTTTAATTTAAATTCTAGTTAGTTAACATATATGGTAAAATTGGTTTCAAGTGTAGGATTTATTTTGTTATTTTTTTGTGGTAAAAACACTTAACATGAGATCTACATGATTAACATATTTTGGGGACGCCTGGGTGGCTCAGTTGTTAAGCATGTGCCTTCGGCTCAGGTCATGATCCCAGGGTCCTGGGATCAAGCTCCGTATCAGGCACTCTGCTCCACTCCCCCTGCTTGTGTTCCCTCTCTTGCTGTCTCTCTCTCCATCAAATAAATAAATACAATCTTTAAAAAAAATTTTGAAGTGCATAATACTGTATTGTTAACAATAGGCACTATGTTGTGTACCATTTGATCTAGCAACTTCATTTGGATATATAACAAAGGAAATGAAATTAGTACCTAAAAGAGATTTCTATACTTTCATGTTTATTACAACATGATTCACAATACTTAAGATATGGAAACAACTCAAGTGTCCACTAAAAAATGAATAAAGAAAATATGACATCTGGATACAATGGAATATTATTCAGACTTAAGAAAAAAAAAAAGAAAAGAAAATCCTGCCATTTGTGACAACATAGATGAACCTGAAGGACATTAGGTTAAATGAAATAACCCAGTCCAGAAGGACAAATAATGCATAATTCTACTTATGTGAGGTGTCTAAAAAAGTTAAACTCACAGAAATAGAGAATATAATAGTAATTACCAGGGGTTGCACGTCAGAGAATATTGTTCAATGGGTATATAGTGTCAGTTTTGCTAGATAAATAAATTCTAGAAACTTGCTTTGCAATTAGGAATAGTTTTTATCTTAGGCAGGAGTATCTTTGGCTACATAGAAAAAGTATGTGTATGTTCATATGTGCCTGATAGATAAGGAGAATATACTAGATAAAAATTAAGATGTCTTCCAAGTCTTTGCCTGGGTTGTGACTATTTGATCCTAATTTAGATACAACAAAAGCTAAGGCTATTATATTGACTCTTACAGGAGTTAAAAATTAAATAACACTATAAGCAAACTCAAAACTGTTGGTCCTACCCTTGCTGATGCTTTCTAGAGTCACTGATTCAACAAATTTTTTTGTCAAAACTATTGTGAGTTTCTGCTTTTTTAAAAATTAATTAATTAATTAATTAATTACTTTTTTATTCTTATGTTAATCCCCACACATTACATCATTAGTTTTAGATGAAGTGTTCCATGATTCATTGCTTGTGCACAAAACCCAGTGCTCCATGCAGAATGTGCCCTCCTCAATACCCACCACCAGGCTAACCCATCCTCCCACCCCCCTCCCCTCTAGAACCCTGTTTGTTTTTCAGAGTCCATCGTCTCTCATGGTTCGTCTACCCCTCCGATTTCCCCCGCTTCATTCTTCCCCTCCCGCTACCTTCTTCTTCTTCTTTTTTTTTTTTTTTCTTAACATATATTGCATTATTTGTTTCAGAGGTACAGATCTGAGATTCAACAGTCTTGCACAATTCACAGCGCTTACCAGAGCACATACCCTCTCCAGTGTCTATCACCCAGTCACCCCCATCCCTCCCACCACATCCCCCACTCCAACAACCCTCAGTTTGATTCCTGCGATTAAGAATTCCTCATATCAGTGAGATCATATGATACATGTCTTTCTCTTTTTGACTTATTTCACTCAACAAATTACCCTCCAGTTCCATCACATCGTTGCAAATGGCAAGATCTCATTCCTTTTGATGGCTGCATAATATTCCATTGTATACATATACCACACCTTCTTTATCCATTAATCTGTCGATGTACATCTTGGCTCTTTCCACAGTTTGGCTATTGTGGACATTGCTGCTATAAACATCGGGGCGCACGTACCCCTTCGGATCCCTACTTTTGTATCTTTGGGGTAAATACCCAGTAGTGCAATTGCTGGATCATATGGTATCTCTATTTTCAACTTTTTGAGGAACCTCCATACAGTTTTCCAGAGTGGCTGCACCAGCTTGCATTCCCACCAACAGTGTAGGAGGGTTCCCCTTTCTCCGCATCCCCGCCAACATCTGTCATTTCCTGACTTGTTAATTTTAGCCATTCTGACTGGTGTGAGGTGGTATCTCATTGAGGTTTTGATTTGGATTTCCCTGATGCTGAGCGATATTGAGCACTTTTTCATGTGTCTGTTGGCCATTTGGATGTCTTCTTTGGAAAAATGTCTCTTCATGTCTTCTGCCCATTTCTTGCTTGAATTCTTTGTTCTTTGGGTGTTGAGTTTGATGAGTTCTTTATAGATTTTCGATACTAGCCCTTTATCTGATATGTCATTTGCAAATATCTTCTCCCATTCTGTCGGTTGTCTTTTGGTTTTGTTGACTGTTTCCTTTGCTTTGCAAAAGCTTTTTATCTTGATGAAGTCCCAATAGTTCATTTTTGCCCTTGCTTCCCTTGCCTTTGGCGATGTTTCTAGGAAGAAGTTGCTTCGGCTGAGGTCAAAGAGGTTGCTGCCTGTGTTCTCCTTTAGGATTTGGATGGACTCCTGTCTCACATTGAGGTCTTTCAACCATTTGGAGTCTATTTTTGTGTGTGGTGTAAGGAAATGGTCCAGTTTCATTCTTCTGCATGTGGCTATCCAATTTTCCCAACACCATTTGTTGAAGAGACTGTCTTTGTTCCATTGGACATTCTATCCTGCTTTGTCGAAGATGAGTTGACCATAGAGTTGAGGGTCCATTTCTGGGCTCTCTATTCTGTTCCATTGATCTATGTGTCTGTTTTTGTGCCAGTACCATGCTGTCTTGATGATGACAGCTTTGTAGTAGAGCTGGAAGTCCGGAATTGTGATGCCGCCGGCTTTGCTTTTCTTTTTCAATATTCCTCTGGCTATGCAGGGTCTTTTCTGGTTCCATACAAATTTTAGGATTATTTGTTCCATTTCTTTGAAAAAAGTGGATGCTATTTTGATGGGGATTGCATTGAATGTGTAGATTGCTCTAGGTAGCATTGACATCTTCACAATATTTGTTCTTCCAATCCATGAGCATGGAACGTTTTTCCATTTCTTTGCGTCTTCCTCAATTTCTTTCATGAGTATTTTGTAGATTTCTGAGTACAGATCCTTTGTCTCTTTGGTTAGATTTATTCCTAGGTATCTTATGGTTTTGGGTGCAATTGTAAATGGGATGGACTCCTTAATTTCTCTTTCTTCTGTCTTGTTGTTGGTGTATAGGAATGCCACTGACTTCTGTGCATTGATTTTATATCCTGCCACTTTACTGAATTACTGTATGGGTTCTAGCAGTTTTGGGGTGCAGTCTTTGGGGATTTCCACATACAGTATCATATCATCTGCAAAGAGTGAGACTTTGACTTCCTCTTTGCCGATTTGGATGCCTTTGATTTCTTTTTGTTGTCTGATTGCTGTGGCTAGGACTTCCAATACTATGTTGAATAGCAGTGGTGATAGTGGACATCCCTGCCGCATTCCTGACCTTAGGGGGAAAGCTCTCAGTTTTTTCCCATTGAGAATAATATTTGCTGTAGGTTTTTCATAGATGGCTTTTATGATATTGAGATATGTACCCTCTATCCCTATACTCTGAAGAGTTTTGATCAAGAAAGGATGCTGTACTTTGTCAAAAGCTTTTTCTGCATCTATGGAGAGGATCATATGATTCCTGTTCTTTCTTTTGTTAATGTATTGTATCACATTGATTGATTTGTGGATGTTGAACCAACCTTGCAGCCCAGGGATAAATCCCACTTGGTCATGGTGAATAATCCTGTTAATGTACTGTTGGATCCTATTGGCTAGTATTTTGGTGAGAATTTTTGCATCCATGTTCATCATGGATATTGGTCTGTAATTCTCCTTTTTGATGGGGTCTTTGTCTGGTTTTGGGATCAAGGTAATGCTGGCCTCATGAAATGAGTTTGGAAGTTTTCCTTTCGTTTCTATTTTTTGGAACAGTTTCAGAAGAATAGGTATTGATTTTTCTTGAAATGTTTGGTAGAATTCCGCTGGGAAGCCATCTGGCCCTGGGCTCTTGTTTTTTGGGAGATTTTGGATGACTGCTTCAATTTCCTTAGTGGTTATAGGTCTGTTCAGGTTTTCTATTTCTTCCTGGTTCAGTTTTGGTAGTTGATACATCTCTAGGAATGGATCCATCTCTTCCAGGTTATCTAATTTGCTGGCATAGAGTTGCTCATAATATGTTCTTATCATTGTTTGTATTTCTTTGGTGTTGGTTGTGATCTCTCCTCGTTCATTCATGATTTTGTTGATTTGGGTTATTTCTCTTCTCTTTTTGATAAGTGTGGCCAGGGGTTTATCAATCATGTTAATTCTTTCAAAGAACAAGCTCCTAGTTTCGTTGATCTGTTCTACTGTTCTTTTAGTTTCTATTTCATTGATTTCTGCTCTGATCTTTATGATTTTTCTTCTGCTGCTGGGCTTAGGCTTTATTTGCTGTTCTTTCTCCAGCTCCTTTAGGTGTAGGGTTAGGTTGTGTACTTGAGACCTTTCTTGTTTCTTGAGAAAGGCTTGTATTGCTATATACTTGCCTCTTAGGACTGCCTTTGCTGCATCTCAAAGATTTTGAACAGTTGTGTTTTCATTTTCATTGGTTTCCATGTATTTTTTTAATTCTTTAATTTCCTGGTTGACCCATTCATTCTTCAGTAGGATGCTCTTTAGCCTCCATGTATTTGTGTTCTTTCCAACTTTTCTCTTGTGATTGAGTTCTAGTTTCAAAGCATTGTGGTCTGAAAATAGGCAGGGAATGATCCCAATCTTTTGGTACCGGTTGAGACCTGATTTATGACCTAGGATGTGATCTATTCTGGAGTATGTTCCATGGGCACTAGAGAAGAATGTGTATTCCGTTGCTTTGGGGTGGAATGTTCTGAATATGTCTGTGAAGTCCATTCGGTCCAGTGTGTCATTTAAAGTCTTTATTTCCTTGTTGATCTTTTGCTTAGACGATCTGTCCATTTCAGTGAGGGGGGTGTTAAAGTCCCCCACTATTATTGTATTGTTGTCAATGTGTTTCTTTGCTTTTGTTATTAATTGCCTTATATAATTGGTTGCTCCCATGTTAGGGGCATAGATATTTACAATTGTTAGATCTTCTTGTTGGATAGATCCTTTCAGTAGGATATAGTGTCCTTCCTCATCTCTTATTACAGTCTTTGGTTTAAAATCTAATTTGTCTGATATAAGGATTGCCACCCCAGCTTTCTTTTGGTGTCCGTTAGCATGGTAAATGGTTTTCCACCCCCTCACTTTCAATCTGGGGGTGTCTTTGGTTCGAAAATGAGTCTCTTGCAGACAGCATATCAATGGATCTTGTTTTTTAATCCAGTCTGTTAGCCTGTGTCTTTTGATTGGGGCGTTTAGCCATTTACATTCAGGGTAACTATTGAAAGATAGGAATTTAGTGCCATTGTATTGCCTGTAAGGTGACTGTTACCATATATTGTCTGTGTTCCTTTCTGGTCTATGTTGCTTTTAGGCTCTCTCTTTGCTTAGAGGACCCCTTTCAAGATTTCCTGTAGGGCTGGTTTTGTTTTTGCAAATTCCTTTAGTTTTTGTTTGTCCTGGAAGCTTTTTATCTCTCCTTCAATTTTCAATGACAACCTAGCTGGATATAGTGTTCTTGGCTGCATATTTTTCTCATTTAGTGCTCTGAATATATCCTGCCAGTCGTTTCTGGCCTGCCAGGTCTCTGTGGATAGGTCTGTTGCCAATCTAATGTTTTTACCCTTGTAGGTTACATATCTGTTCTCCCGAGCTGCTTTCAGGATTTTCTCTTTGTCTATGAGACTCGTAAGTTTTACTATTAGATGTCGGGGAGTTGACCTATTTTTATTGATTTTGAGAGGGGTTCTCTGTGCTTCCTGGATTTTCATGCCTGTTTCTTTCCCCAAATTAGGGAAGTTCTCTGCTATAATTTGCTCCATTATACCTTCTGGCCCTCTCTCTCTTTCTTCTTCTTCTGGGATCTCAAATATTCTAATGTTGTTTCATCTTATGGTATCGCTTATCTCTCGAATTCTGCCCTCGTGATCCAGTAGTTGTTTATCTCTCTTTTTCTCAAATTCTTTATTTTCCATCATTTGGTCTTCTATATTACTGATTCTCTCTTCTGCCTCATTTATTCTAGCACTTAGCGCCCCCATTTTTTATTGCACCTCATTAATAGCCTTTTTGATTTCTACTTGGTTGGATTTTAGCCTTTTTACTTCTCCAGAAAGGGTTTCTCTAATAACTTCCATATTTTTTTCAAGCCCAGCTAGTACCTTTAAAGTGATGATTCTGAACTCTAGATCTGACATTATACTAATGTCCGTATTGAGTAGGTCCATGGCAGTCGGTACTACCTCTTGTTCTTCTTGTTGAGGTGATTTTTTCCGTCTTGTCATTTTGTGCAGAGGAGAATAAATTAATGAGAGAACAAAATGCTAGCAGAGTAACCATGTCCCCAGAGAATATACTCTAAACAAATCAGAAAAGACCTGAAGCAGTGGGATAAGAAAGGGAACGAGAGAAAAAAGAAAAAGAAAAAAAAAAAGATAAAGGTAAAAACAAAAACAAACAAAACAAAACAACAACAACAAAAGGAAAACCAGAATGTGATCAAATATGATCTATATGGTATATAGATCAGTGCCACACACTAGATTTGGGGTGTATTTTGGTCTTTTAGAAGAAAGTGCCTCCCAAAATTTTAAAGAAAGAAAAACTTATATATGTACAAAAATAAGGGTTGATATGATGAAGGGATGGAATATGAATGTAAAAATGGAAATTATAAAAAATGTTATAAAAGGAATTGTTAAGAAGTTGTTTGAAAAAAGAAAGAAGAGGATTTAAAAAAAAGAAAATGAAAAAGAGAAAAAAAAAGGGAGATGATGTGATCAGGCAGGGGAATAGAAAGCACCATATACTAGAGATTTAGGGTATATTTTAATCTGTTAGAAGAAACTATCTCAAAATTTTAAGGAGAGAACAACTTATATATATAAGCCAAAAATATGGGTAACTACTATGAAGGGATAGAATGTGACTCTAAAAATGAAAAATAAAAATGTTTTTTTTTTTTAAAAAAGGGATTGATAAGATGTTGGTTGAAAAAGGAAAAAGAAAAATTCAAAAAGAAATAAAAAGACAAAAAGACAGTTAAAAAAAAATTAACTTTAAAAGACTAAAGAATCATGGTAAAAAAGTCGTGAATTCTATGTGCAGTAGTCCCCTAGCGCTGGAGTTCTGCCGTTCTCATTGATCGGTAAACTTGGTCTTGGCTGGCTGTTCTCGCTGATCTTCTGGGGGAGGGGCCTGTTGCCGTGGTTTCCAAATGTCTCTGCCGGAGGCGGAATTGCCCCGCCCTTGCCCCCTCCCGGCTAAGTGATCTGCTTGGGTTTGCTCTCTGGGGCTTTTGTTCCCTGCGAGCTTTCCGTACAGCTTTGGAGGCGGAGAGTGAAAATGGCGGCCTCCCAATCTCCGCCCTGGAGGAGCCGAGAATCTGGGCCCCGCTCCTCAGGGAGCCCCCAGAGAAAAGCCGTCAGTCACTCCCGTCTCCCCGCTCTCCGGCCGCACTCCGTGCTCACCCGGCCTGTGACCGCGCGTTTCTATCTCTGGCACCCGACCCCGGGTGGAGTCTCCAAACCCAGCAGATCCCTGCGGTGCACTCCCGCGCGGCTCCTCCCAGGGGAGGAAGGTGAGTCTCCTCGGATCTGCCGCTTGTTGGGTCCCTGCTGGAGGAGCAGTGGCCCGACTGTGCCGCGGATCACGGTTTATGGCCACCCCGAGCTGAGAGCCCGCACCTGGGCTCCGCCTCTGCAGCCGGCTTCCCTGCTCTGTTACCTGGGAGCTCTGCCATACTCAGGCTCCCCCGGTCTTTCTGTGACCCCGAGGGTCGTGAGACCACACTGTCCCAGAGGGTTCCACCCCCCGCTTAGCCACCAGAGTGACATCCCGCAGTGGAGCAGACTTTTAAAAGTTCCGATTTTGTGCTCCGCGGCTCTATCACTTGCCAGAAGCGGCCGACGAAGGCCCCTCCCCCGCCGTCTATCCTCCCGAATATCGCCTCGGATTCACTTCTCCGCACGTCCTACCTTCCAGAAAGTGGTCGCTTTTCTGATGAGAGAGTTGTTGCTCTTCTTTTCTTCAATCTCCTGTTGAGTTTGTAGGTGTTCAGAATGGTTTGATCCCTATCCAGCTGAATTCCTGAGAGGAGACGAAATCCAGGTCTCTTACTCCTCCGCCATCTTGCTCCGCCCCCCTGTGAGTTTCTGCTTTTAAGCTACTATATCTCCTGCACTTACAAGAGTATCTGGAATATAGTACTGTTTTAAGAAA
Organism: Mirounga leonina; assembly: GCF_011800145.1. Taxonomy (NCBI): domain Eukaryota; kingdom Metazoa; phylum Chordata; class Mammalia; order Carnivora; family Phocidae; genus Mirounga; species Mirounga leonina. The sequence continues at coordinate 33,110,274 of NW_023270387.1, read as the reverse complement.
TACATGTTGACGCAGAACTAGAACAAATAACCCTAAAATTTGTGTGGAACCATATAAGGCCCTGAATAGTTAAAATAATTCTGGGAGAAAACAAAGTTGAAGGTATCACAATCCCAGATTTCAAGATATACCATAAAGCTGTGGTAATCAAAACAGTATGATATTGGCACAAAAAATAGACACATAGATCAGTGAAACAGAATAGAGAGCCCAGATATAAACCCACATGTTTATGGTCAATTGATCTATGACAAAGCAGGCAATAATATAGAATGGGAAGAAGACACTCTCTTCAACAAATGGTGCTGGGAAAACTGGACACCTACATGTAAATGAATGAAATTAACCAATTCCTTAAAACATACACAAAAATAAACTCAAAATGAACTAAAGATTTACATGGGACACCTGAAATTATAGAACTCCTAGGAGAAAACATAAGCAGTAATTTCTTTGACATTAGCTGTAGAAATATTTTTCTCAATATGTCTCCTGAAGTAAGGAAAACAAAAGCAAAATTAAATTACTGGGACTACACCAAAGTAAAAATCTTTTGTGCAGCAAAGGAAACCATCAACAAATGTACAAGGCAGCCTACTGAATAAGAGAAGATATTTGCAAATGATATATCTGATAAGAGGTTAATATCAAAAATATATAAGGAACATATACAACTTAGCACCAACCCCCCCCCAATAATCCAATTAAAAATGGGTAGAGGACCCAAATAGACATTTTTTTCAAAGAAGACTTACAAATGACCAAAAGACACATGAAAAGATGCTCAACATCACTCATCATCAGGGAAATGGAAATCAAAACCACAATGAGCTATCACCTTACATTTGTCAGAATGGCTAGAATCAAAAAGACAAGCAATAACAAGTGTTGACAAGGATGTGGAGAAAAAGGAACCCTCATGCACTGTTGATGAGAATGTAAATTGGTGCAGCCACTGTGGAAAACAGTATGGAGTTTCCTCAGAAAGTTAAAAATAAAATTACCATATGATCCAATAATTCCACTACTTGGTATCTACTCCCAAAACTGAAAACACAAATTTGAAAAATTTATGTTTATTGCAGCATTATTTATAATAGCCAAGATATGGAAGCAAACCAAATATTAATGATAGAAGAATGGACAAAGAAGAAGTGGTATATATCTACAATGGACTGTTAGTCATAAAAAAGATGAAATCTTGCCATTTGCAATAACATGGATAGACTTAGAGGTTATCATGCTAAGTGAAATAAATCAGACAGAGAAAGACAAATAGCATATGATTTCACTCATATGTGAAATTTGAGAAACAAAACAAATGAACAAAGGAAAAAAAAGACAAAAAAAAAACCACTTTTAAATACAGAGAACAAACTGGTGACTGCTAGAAGGGGAGTAAGTGGACAGATGAGTGGAAGAGATAAAGGGGATTAAGATTACATTTATTGTGATGAGCACTGAGTAGTGTATAAAATTGTTGAATCACTATATTGTACACCTGAATCTAATATAACACTATATGTTAATTATACTTCAATAAAAAATAGATGTTGAATGGTTGGATAGACATAGATTTATTGAGTACTCAGCAGTATGTTAGTGTGAGCTTTGATAATTCAACTATGAAAAAGCTAAAGAAAAGTGTTTGCATCCATGAAGTTTACAGTCTAATGAAGAGAGGCAACAATAAACCTAGAAAAAATATGAGATATCAAAAAGAGCTAGAAAGAAAATAAAGCAAGTAATGAGGTAGTGAGTGACAAGGGATGGGATATCTTCTGCTTGGGTGGGCAGAAAAGGTTTCTCTGGGAGATGATACTTGGGCTGATAGCTGATAGTGAGAAGGAGCCAGCCTTATGAAGATCTACAAGAAACATATTGCAGGAAAATTAAACAAAATTTGTAAAGAACTGACATGGGGATGAGAAAAGGATTTTCCAGAAAGCAAAAGAATGTAAATATTGATGAAACAGTATGGTCATGGGGAAGGGGTGCAGTCAGGAGTATAGCCAGGGTGGCATTACCTATGGAGGAAATATGGATTTTATTCCAATTTTAACAGAAGTCACATGAAATTTTTAAACAGAAGAAAAAGTAGTTGAGATAAGCAGTGACAATATCAATGCTGTTGCTCTTGTTGTATGGTGACTAAATGGTAATGGTGTGGGACAAGATTTAGGATTTTTTTTCATTTTATAACTGTGCTTACATAGTTTCAATAAACCTTCTTTCTTTCACATATTAGATATTGTCTATTGTTTTCCCGTAAAAGCACCTGAGTTTATACACTCAACAACATGCATTTTCTTTGTCCATTTATTAATAATTTAACGAATAGATTAATGGTTTTGTTGAACAACTAAATTCAACTGAACTGCATATATAGTACATATATGCATATAAATGTAGGTATACATATATACAATACATATATGCGTGTGTATGTAAAAATACAAATGTATTTTACCTGTTCTGTCCATGGATGTTTGTACTGTGTATGTTGTCTATTTCATTGCTTGATCAATTGATTAGCCAATCACATTGAACATGCTGCAAGGTAGACCCTAAGCTACTATTGGGGAGACTGAGCACTGTTGCTGCTTAGAAGGGAAGATAGATTGAGACTTGCTTTTCTCCCTTTTTTGGCTTGGTAAACTTATTTCTCAGCTATTTTTTTTTTTTCTTTTTCTTTTCCTAATATATCTGCAGCTAGTAAAGAGAGTTTGTAGAAAGTTAAGAGTTTTACAGTCTCCTCTCTAATGTTCCCAACATGCAGAATAAATTGTTCCCAAGCCATTTGGGTACCACAAGTATATTTCAGATGAAAATTAAATGCCTAAAACATTTGGCAAAGGGATATAAGACTCTGCTATAAGTATTTTTCCCCATTATGATATCTCTTCATAGGTTCAACCCAATTTTATGGTCTTATGAATTTAATAATATCTATCAAAATATTTTTAAGTATTCAGTATCCTAAGACAAAAAAGCAAAATCCAACATTGGAATTATACTTGCACAGACAAGCACACTCAGAAGAATAACATATTTACTTAAAATTGCTTCATATAAAAATATCCTTGTGTTGAAAGCAAAGGAGAATTTATTGCATGGTTAAATCAATGTTAAAATGTATTTGTAAAGCCATATATTAGATAAATGTAATACAGTTAATGGAATTCTATAGCACGAACACTCTCTGCCTTGTAGCTATATATTATTTAAAGGCTGTAGAAACTAAGTGTTTTAATGCACATAGTGCTGTTTATCATTATAGGTTTTTGACATCTTAAAAACAGGTTGTGTTTACATCCTGGGGATATGGAGATAAACAAACACATTGAAACCTAAAGTCTCCTCTGAAATACATGCTTTCATTTTATAGGTGTTATTATGAGCAGCAAGCTTTTTACAAATGATTAGGCTCAGGCTGAAATGGTATTGAATGACTTTTGCTTGAGTTTACAGGGCTGTTAAAATTGTTAACAGCTTTTTTCACTATAAGTACAATGGCATTCAAGGAGATGACAGAATGCATTGTCCCTTCTTATAGCCATAAATTCTGTTGCTAACTGTGTATGTGTAAGAGCAAGGGAAATTTGAGAAATGTCATATCTTATTTCAAACTCTGTACTCCTAAATGCTTACACAGGATTACCTACTTTGATCTCATTAGCCCACCTGGGGTTGCCCTTTGTCTCTATCCTCAGTACAAGAGCAACCTACTCTGTTTCTCACCCTCTCAGTCCTATTCATTTCAGCAGTTATTGATTCAGATTTTATTATATCCAAGACAAAATGCCAGACACTGATTATTCAAAAATGATCAACTCTTTGTGACAACACGGATGGATCTCTAGGGTATAGTGCTAAGTAAAATAAGTCAGAAAGAAAAAGACAAATACCAAATCACTTACACATGTAATCTAAAAACAAAACAAGACAAAAAACAAATGAACAAACAAAGCAGAAGGAAATTCATAAATACAGAGAATAAACTGGTGGCTGCCAGAGGGGAGGGAGGTGCTGAATGGGCAAAATAGGTAAAGGGGATTAAGAGGTACAAACTTGCAGTTATAAAATAAATAAGTCATGGAGGGATGCCTGGCTGGCTTAGTAGGTAGAACATGAGACTTTTGATTTCAGGGTGGTGAGTTCAAGCTCCACTTTGGGGGTGGAGCCTACTTTAAATCAATCAATCAATCAATCAGTCAGTCATGAAGATGAAAAGTACATCATAGGAAATATACTCAATAATATTGTGATACTATATGGTGACTTATGGTAACTACACATATTGTGGTAATCTTTGCATAATGTATAGAATTGTGAAATCATACGTTGTGCACCAAAACTAATGTAACCATGTAGATCAACTATACTTCAATAATAAAAATTTTTAAAAATGATCAACTCATGGCCCTTGTTCTTAAGTTTCCACATAATCATTTGAATATACACATATATTACAAATATTTTCTTTGTAAAAAGGTGAGCGGAAAGATGAAGGCATGCATAGAGTGTTATAGCAATATAAATGTTTCTCTTTTGAAGAGTTAATCTGATTTCTAAAGGTAAAATATTGGTAATTAGTTATTAATTAATGCATTGTTTTTCTTATCTACATGTAATATGGATAACTAAAAATTTAGGTTCTTTACAGAAATTTAATTTAATGAATTTTACATAAAAATTAAGGAATTCCATGGAAAACTGGATATAATATTTTTAATATAGAATAGAGAAGTTTTCATTCTATAATTCCACCATGTAGGCCACTTGCTGTGTATTTGGAAGAAATTATTACTTTACATAATGGTCTTAATTTAACTTTACATTAATAGTTATTTCACTCCAGAAACATGAAAACATCTACTAGATATAATGAGCTAGAGGGGGGATGGTCCAACATTGGAATATCATGTTATTACAAAAGAATATCCTATCAATCTAAGAAGGAAAATTTGATAACATGTTTAACTAGAACAACAATATGACTTACATATTTAGGAGTTCAAAATATTCTTTTAATTACTAGGTTACTAAATTTATAGATGGGCTCCCTTAAGAGTAGGATTATTTTCTGGAAGCACCCTCACAGTCCTCCTAAGATACACAATGACCTACACATAAACAGAATTTTGCTTCTGATGATTACATCATAGCTACATGGCTAAATCAAGAAAGACTGACATTGTTAACCCATGAATATTGCCATTATATTCTTTAATATTAATAATAATCATAATAATGCAGATAATCTTTTAGGTATGCAGAGGCATTTTTAAGACTCCCGTTTTAGTAAAGTGTCACTGAGATGCAAAACACATGAATATAGTAGATAAAACAATGAAATATCCATAGAAAGTTTCTGTGTATGTCTTTAGTGGGGTTCTTCAGTAGATACATGAACTACAGTAAAAGCAAGAGGGCCATCAGAACTTGGACATAATTATCTCATTTAATTCTGACCATAATCCTGGGGCACCTGGGTGGCTCAGTTGGTTGAGTATCTGCCTTCTGCTCAGGTCATGATCTCAGGGTCCTGGGATCAAGCCCCATGGTCTTCTGGCTCAGCAGGGAGTCTGATTATCCCTCTGCCCCTCCCCCTGCTTGTACCCTCTCTCTCTCTCAAATAAATAAGTTAAGACTTTAAAAAAATTCTTGCCATAATCTTTGACATTGATATAATCAATCCTTGTTTTTCAGATAAGGAACTGAGGCTGAGGAAATTCAAGTAATTATGTCCAAAATCCAAGAGCCAGCAAGTAGCAGAATCAAAACTTAATGACAAAGAAGTCTTAGAAGTACTAAAGTGTATAGAAAAATTAAAACAATACAAAATAAATAAAAAAACATAGTCCTTGACTGAAGAAATCATAGGAAAATATCAAGACACTACAAATTTTGGAACTGTGGGATTAGACACCAATGCATTTAATTATAACTTCATATTTTACTACATGCATAATTTTGACCATATTACTTAACCTTTTTGAACAACAGACTACTTATTTGAAGAAATAATAATATCTGTTTTCAGTTTAGTTGAAATTAATATAATATACACTAGCCATTTATTAAAAGCCAGTGACCAATAACAATTAGTAGTTCCTTTAACTTTCCTCACTTTTGGGGAACATATAGTCTAATAAAGAAAATATAACTTGTACTCATGTAATTAACAGTCAGAAGAAAATATGCATAATGCTGTATGAAGAGTTTTAAAATGTTTTGAAATCTGTCTTCTAAGGATTATTCGGTTTCTATAGAGCATTGCTTTATTGTGGTTAGATGTTTATTACTTTGTGTGTTTTTACATTCACAGTTTATTCTGTCTGCCTTACATGTAGTGAAGAATTTCCAAGTTTCAACTCTATAAAGCTTAGGTTCTAGCCCAATGTCTTGGATTCTCCAACCACTAAGGAATATTATTATATATTACCTCTCTTTGTCTTTATTTTCTCATATGTAAAACTGAATTGTATTCATAGAGATTTTGGGGAGAATAGGCAAATTGATGTGAAATCATTTAGAAAACTTAATAGGTTGATGAAATTATATTGATACCTTATAATTGATGTTAATAAAGTAATTCTTATTGAACTTTCAGCACCATGCATATTCTTAATTGTTAAGTTGCCCAGATAGTTGGCTTTAGCTAAAAAATAAGTCTTTCAGTGTGCTCATGAAATTCTTAAAGAAAAATATTATATCTTATAGCAAAGTACTTTACCCTACATTTCTGTAAAATGTCAAAACTTCAAATAGTAAACTAACTTTAAATTTATTTATTATTTTTGGGGCACCTGGGTGGCTCAACCATTAAGTGTCTGCCTTCAGCTCAGGTCATGATCCCAGGTCCTGGGATCAAGCCCTGCATCGGGCTCCCTGCTCCACGGGAAGCCTGCTTCTCCCTCTCCCACTCCCCCTGCTTGTGTTCGCTCTCTCACTGTGTCTTTGTCAAATAAATAAATAAAATCTTTAAAAATAAATAAATAAATAAATTTATAAATAATAAAAATTTATTTATTTATTTTTAAAGATTTTATTTATTTATTAGAGAGCAAGAGAGAGAGAAACAACATGAGAGGGGAGAGGGTCAGAGGGAGAAGCAGGCTCCCCACTGAGCCGGGAGCCCAATGTGGGACTCGATCCCAGGACTCCGGGATCATGACCTGAGCCAAAGGCAGTTGCTAAACCAACTGAGGCACCCAGGCACACTAACTTTAAATTTAAATGAGGGAAGATTTCACCACAGGAAGACCTGGCCTTTCAAAAAAGAAATGCAGCAGTATTTAAATCTTGATTAAAAACTTGATATCCACAAGTTACTTTGTGATATATCAAAAATGAAATGGATTAATGGATGGATAGGACAAACACATGGATACATATGAGGAAACCAATTTCAACAAAGAATTAAGAATAGAATTTCTACAGTGAGTAAATAAGTATTCATTCTAAAGTTCTTTGAATTTTGCTATGTGTTTGGAAAATTTTCACAGTTAAATTTTGAAAAAAATGGGGAATTCAGGTAGAAAAATTAGCCATTAGAATGTAGGTCTATACCACACCCTATGGCTTTCAGTATTTATTTCTTTCAACATTTGGAATCATTCAGGGGTCTATGTGTTCTCCCACCACACCTCACCCACCTCACCTCCTTATCCCCTCACTATTTTCTCTATGGCTTCAGTCTTCTTGGTGCTGTCTTCTTTCAGAGCTAACAGTTGCTTAATTTCCAGGTGATACTATTTTTCTGTTGTGACATGTGCTATATTAAACTCTACACCTTTCTCCCAAACGCCTCCAACACAAGTAACTATGGACATTGTGTCAGTAAAGTTAAATCCATACATCCCCATGAGAACACCTCTGAGACAAAGAAGAAAAACCAAAGTGGTGTAGGTATTTATCATTCTATAAGGAGATGACTTTCAAATCAAAATACATATTTTTAGAAAACTGTAATGATATATTGGAATAAAGTAAGTAAAGTATTTTAATAATTATTTACCAAATGGCTGTCTAATGAATTCTGATATTTTGCCACACCTTTCCACACCTCTTCCTCAAAGTGGGCTCCCCTTTATTTTAAATTTTAGGGTAGATGAATCCGTCCGTGGTAGACTGCTTTCATTATTGTTATTTGTTTCTCCTATTGTTGCAATTCTTTCTATGATTCAACATTTATCAAAAGTCTTCCATATGATAGTCTACCTACTCTAAATAAGCATGTTTTGATGTATGTTAGTGACAGATTTTAAATTTTTTCTGTGTTTGATGTTATTTCTCTTTTTTCTATTTAAACAAAACCTTGTATTTGGCACTCCCAGTTTTCTGTTTTTTTTTTTTTTTTTTTTAAACTACCATCAGTAATATGTAATGAAAAGAGCTCTATAATAGGAGTCAGAAGACAGAATTTCTAGGAAATAATTAGTCATGTATTTTAACAATTTTAATAGGATTTTTGAGCTATGAAAATAATTTAACTTTTGACTTCCCTTTTTCATTTTTTCCATTTATAAATTGAAGAGACTAATCTAGATGATTTCTAATGTTAATTCCTGTTCTATAATTTTGTCTACTTTTTTATGACTGAAGTCCTTCATTGTGTAAAGCAAGCAAAAAAAATCTAGAGGAAAACAATCAAAATCAAAATCTAATTACATTCCAAAAATAAATTTAAAAATCAAATAAAATACAAAATTCTATTTACACAATAATTTGTTTGCCTACTTCTTAATTGTTTTAAATATTTTATTTATTTCAGAGAAAGAGAGAGAGTGAATGAGCATGAGTCAGGGAGGGGGGCAGAGGGAAAAGCAGACTCCCCACTAAGCAGGGAGCCCGATGTGGGGCTCAACCATCTCAGGATCCTGAGATCATGATCTGAGCTGAAGGCAGAAGCTTAGCTGACTGAGACACCCAGGTGCCCCCTGCTTATTTCTTAATTTTGATAATTATTTAGTATTGGTATTTTCAGTATTTTCTGTTCTTCAGTTAGCTATAACAGCTGTAACAAAGTTTTCAGGGGATCACTATATTCTAAACTATATTTCTAGAAATATCCTTTTAAATATAAATTTTTTTTGGTAGTGTATTAGGGAAGGGTATACACCAAAAGGAAACGTAGATAGTTCTTCATTTGGGAGGCTAATTGAAATAATAAAAGACTCTGAAAAAAATAAACTCCTACCCATATTATAAAAATAAATAAATAAATAAAAATAAATAAATAGACACAGAATGACACAGTAGGAAGAATACAGTTTGTGTTCAAAACTTAGTCAAGATAATTGGATGGTGTGTGCCTTTAGGGGTGTGAGCTCTCTGAACTTATTACAATATTAATATTGACTTCTCTTGATTGGCTTAAAATTGGAAATAATATATTTGAAATATATTTTACATAGAGTATTGTTACATAAAAGAAAACATTAAAATCAGCTCAGAATTTGGAAGATGATCTCAAATTTTGGTAGTAATGTTCAATGACAACAGTATATTAATCAAATAAAGCAACTGTAGATAAAACTTGTTTTAAAGGATGATGTCAAAACCCTTCAGTCTGGCTGAAGCAAACTTAATGAGCAAGTTGTAAATAATATCAAATTACTTTTTATTGAGTTATGTATTCCTATATTTTACAATGGATGTGACCACTGAAAGAGTTTCACATAATATACTAAGTAAAGGTGAAGATGGTCTTTTTTCCAGCTACTTATTTTTTTCCTAACAGCTTAGACATATTATACTTACAGCTTCTTGATTTTTCCCCCAAATATATCATATTTCCATGCACTTCATGAAACAATATCAATCCCCTCCCCAATTCCATAGCATAGACACTCAACATCCTGCCTGTTCTGCAACAGTCCTTTTCTTTTATCTATTTACTATTCTCTCATTCATTTATTTATCCATTTACACTACAATTACTTTGTAGTGTAATTGTCTATTTACGTCTCTGGTCCTCCCTCCCACTCACATTTACCTTGAATTCATTAGGGTGAGAAGGTATATCATAACTTCCTGAGTATTTCTGGTATCTTTTTTTTTTTTTTAATTACACACAATAAGCACTCAATATGGGCCCTTTGAATAAAGCAAATGATTAAGATAATAAAGTTTGACATTTATTAAAGGGATATTTATGTTACTAATCACAATAGTAATATATTATTACCACTGATAAAGAAAAATTTGAGTAGAATACAAAATAATATGCTGACATTAGAAAAAAGTTTAGAACTTCTGCAGCTTAGTTTCCTTATTTTACAGATGAAGACCTAAGATATCTAATATGATTTGAGAAAGAATTGCTAGTATATTAGCTTGCTAGGGCTGCCATAACCAAGTACTAAAGACTAAGTGGCTTAAACAACACGTTTATTTTGCCACAATTTTGGTAGGCTAGAGGTCTGAAATCAAGGTGTTGACAGGGTTGGTTTCTTCTGAGGTCTTGCTCGTTGGCTTATGGATGGCTGTCTTCCTCCTGTTTTCTCAAGGTCTTCTTTCTGTTTACGTCCATGCCCAAATCTCTTTTTCTTATAAGTATATATTGTATTAGTACATATGTCTTCAGTTTAGTATATGTGCTGCCGAAGCGAGCACATATGTCTTCAGTTTAATTTACTTGCCTTTTTAAAGAACTTATTTCCAAACACAGTCATATTCTGAGGTACTGAGGGTTAGGAGTCCAACATAAGAATTTTTGATAAACACAATTCAGTCTATAACACCTTGCTAGTTAGCAGATAGTTAATTTATATTGGAATAAAATTCAATTTCTTTGAATTATGAGAGTATATACTTACTAAATTTTGTGGACCACATTTTGTAAATAGATTTTCAGAAGATCAAAACAGAATAAAAGCAGTGCACTTTGAACAACTATGACCTCTAATATCAAGTTTAGAGGATACATGGAGCAAAGATTTGTAAAGGTATAAAAACAGGCAAGAAAATGTTGAAATAAAAAGTAAGGGTAGTTGACATTTTCAGTTGTTAAAACATAATATAAAGGAATAATAATTCAAAGAGTTTGTCATATCATATAATTAAAAGAATTTGGCATTTGGGGCACCTGGGTGGCTCAGTTGGTTAAGCATACAACTCTTGATTTCTGCTCAGGTCATGATTTCGGGGTTCTGGGATCAAGTCCTGTGTCAAGCTCCCTGCTCAACAGGGAGTCTGCTTGAGGATTCTCTCTCTCCTCCCCAACCCCTCCCCCCCACTCAGGCGTGCTTACTTACATGAGCTCTTTTTCTCTCAAATACATAAATAAATCTTTAATAAAAAAATTAAAAATAAAAGACTTTGGCATTCTTACAGAAATAATTTTTTAAAAAGATCAATGGAACAGAGTAAATAATCCCCAGAGACCCAATAATATATATATATATATATATATATTTTTTTTTTTTTTTTAAAGATTGTATTTATTTATTTGACAGAGAGAGAAAGAGCGAGAACAGGAACACAAGCAGGGGGAGTGGGAGTGGGAGAGGGAGAAGCAGGCTTCCAGCCGAGCAGGGAGCCCGATGTGGGGCTCGATCCCAGGACCCTGGGATCATGACCTGAGCTGAAGGCAGATGCTTAATGACTGAGCCACCCAGGCGCCCCCCAATAATATATTTTTTAAAAGATTTTATTTATTTATTTGAGAGAGAGAATGAGAGAGAGAGAGAGAGAGCACATGAGTCAGGAACTGAGGCAGAGGGAGAGGGAGAAGCAAACTCCCCGCTGAGCAGGGAGCCGGATGTGGAGCTCCATTCCAGGATGCTGAGATCATGACCTGAGCCAAAGGCAGACACTTAACCGACTGAGCTACCCAGGTGCCCTGAGACCCAATAATATATTGACATTAAGTTTATGTTAATATAACCTCTCACCCATAAGAGAAAATATGGACACTTCAACAAATGTTGGGACAAATGGTATACTTTAGAACAAAGTAAAAGTTAGACACCTTACTTCACAACCTGAATAAAATTAAATACTTTTTTTTATTTGTTAAGTTTTATTTAAATTCCAGTTAGTTAACATACAGCACAATATTAGTTTCAGGTGTACAATATAGTGATTCAACACTTCCATACACCACACAGTACTCATCACAACACATGCATTCCTTAATTCCTGTCACCTATTTCACCCATCCCCCCACCCACCTTTCCACTGTAACCATCAGTTTGTTCTCTATAGTTAAGATGCAAACCAAGAAACAAACTCTTAAAATTAAATACATTTCACTTTCATTACATAAATAAGTTTACCCATAAAGAGAACTCACAAAGTTAAAAAGTAAATGAAAGTGTGGAAGAACATATTTGAAAAATATATAAAACAAAAAGTTTTAATATCCAAAATGAAAAGTATAAGGGAATAGATAAAAATTGGCAAAGTTTACGATCATTCAATTAATATAGAAAAACTATAAAATATGTATTCATCTACATTAGTTATGAGAATGCTAGTTATGATAAATATATATGACCACAATATGGTATGTATGACAGTGATTTATGATACACAATAATATATTATATGACAATATGATAAATAAATATATTTGGTAATAATAATTATATTTTAAAATATTTGATAATATATGTATAATTTATACTAAAATATATATAATACACTTTAAAGCATTTTCATAATATATGAATATTATATATTATATATTTTGTAAAAAATAATAACATATACATCGTATATATATAAATATATATAAAATCATTTGATCCAGAAATTCCATTTCCTTAATATAATCTATAGAAAATAAATCCCATAGAAAATATTTATGAATTGAAGTATTTACGTTAAGGGAATTGGAGCTGCTAGGTAGTCTATTTTTTTGATGACTCACAATATATGTATATGTTTGTGTGGCATTGGTATCAAACTTGTACAAAAGACTTCCAAGACAATTTCCTTAGTATATTTAAAAGACATGTAGATGACCTTTGGTGTTTTTTTAATAATACATTAGCAATGATGTGAGTGTTTACCAAGACTGAAATCAACAACACAAGAAACAACAGGGGGTGGCAAGGATGTGGAGAAAGGGGAACCCTCTTGCCCTGTTAGTGGGAATGCGAAACTGGTGCAGCCACTCTGGAATACAGCATGGAGGTTTCCCAAAAAGTTAAAAAGAGAACTATCCTATGAGAGGCACCTGGGTGGTTCAGCTAATTAAGCATCTGTCTCTGGCTCAGCTCATCAAGCCCCACATCAGGTTCCTTGCTCAGCAGGGATCCTGCTTCTCCCTCTGCTGCTCTCTCTCTCTCAAATAAATAAATAAAATCTTAAAAAAAAAAACCCAAAAACAAAAAAGGACTACCCTATGATCCATGAATGACACTACTAGGTATTTACCCAAAGAATATAAAAATACTAATTCAAAAGGATACCTGCACCCTGATGTTTATAACAGCATTATCTACAATAGCCAAATTGTGGAAACAGACCAAATGTCCATCCACTGATGAATGGATAAGGAAAATATGGTATGTATATATAATGGAATATTACTCAGCCATAAAAAGAACGAAATCTTGCCATTTGCAACGGCATGGATGGAGCTAGAGAGTATAATGCTAAGCAAAATAAGTCAGTCAGAGAAAGACAAATATATATGATTTCACTCATATGTTGAATTTAGGAAATAAAACAAATGAGCAAAGGGAAAAAAGAGCAAGTGGCAAACCAAGAAACAGATTCTTAATTATAGAGAAAAAACTGATGGTTTGTGGGGAGTTTGGTGGGGGGATAAGTTAAATAGGTGATGGGGATTAAGGACTGTACTTGTAATGTGCATCGAGTGTTGTATGGAAATGTTGAATCACTATACTGTACACCTGAAACTAATATTGCACTGTATGTTAACCAACTGAATTTAAATAAAAACTTAAAAAGAAAAAAGAACTGTAGATCACTAAATGGGGTTGTATAGACATGTCCCTAGACAGATCCTTAAACCCTCTACCTGAATGATTGTATTAAGCATAAAAAGAGCTCACTTACTTTATTGTATATACCAAGATTGGATAAAATGTTCATTACAATTATCTTAACACTCACCTGGCAATAAATTTACTTATATTTCTATCTCAATTAAAAGAACATGATTTAGACAATTGTCCAACATTAACATTTTATGTTAATAAATCTGGAAGTTTGAGTTAAGCTAGCGATTTCAGGGTTAATTATTTGGCTAAAAAGATATACTTTCTTGGAAAAGAGTGCAGTTTCTGCAGTTAGATAGAAAAAAATGATTGCTTTTTTGCTGGACAAGCACCAACCTCATGTCAATGTAGAATGACCAGAATGTGCCTGGCATTCCAAATGGCTGTTTGCCAATTAGAAAGTCTTCTGAAAAGAAAAGGGACTATTGTACATTCTTTTTCTTTAAGTCAAAGAGAAGTGTATGGTTTTTGGAGCAGGCCCCATAGGAAAAAACAAAAACAAAAACAAAAACAGAACGAACCAAATAACTTTGCTGACCGCTCACACAAATTTTGTCTCCTTCACTTAGATATATGCAAAGCATCTCTTTCTTTTATTTTCTTTTCTTTTTGTAAAAAAAAAAAAAAATTGTCTTCTCTTTGCTATCATTCTGTGTTTGTAGGGGAAAAGTCTTTCTAGCTAGACGATTAACTTCCACTTAGCGATTACCAGCCCTACACAATGACACAAAAGGATTCACATTTGCAGTTAGGCACTGCAAGAACACAAATGGTTTGGATCAGAGCTATGGACACAGAAAAGGCAGTTGAGATGAAGATAAAATGAAAAATATAAAGACTCAAACAACACAAATTATTATTTAGGGTAAAACACAGGCATATACAACAATGCTTAGGAGCTGAGACTTTGATGTCAGACAGAAGTTGAAACCCTATCTGACTGCCATTACTAACTGTGAACTTAAGCAATTTACTCAATCTTGTTAACTTCTGTTTCTTCACTGGTAAACAAAATGAATTATACATCACAGTATTTTGAAGTGGTAGATAACAGAAGACATAAATTTGAGTCCAATGTATGACATATATCAGTTGCTATTTTTACTATTATTATTAGCATCATTACTATTGAAAATGAACTCATAGGGATGAATACCATTAGTCATTATTTAAAACATTTACTACAAAAGTTTTATCCAAAGGATATTTATCTCCACTGAAGAAGAACTTCCATATAAAAAAATATCAAGTGGTGGGCGCCTGGGTGGCTCAGTCGTTAAGCGTCTGCCTTCGGCTCAGGTCATGATCCCAGGGTCCTGGGATCGAGTCCCACATCGGGCTCCCTGCTCAGCGGGAAGCCTGCTTCTCCCTCTCCCACTCCCCCTGCTTGTGTTCCTGCTCTCGCTATCTCTCTCCCTCTGTCAAAAAAAAAAAAAAAAAAAAAAAAAAAATTCTTAAAAAAAAAAATCAAGTGGTATCTAAGGGTAAAATAATTATAAAGTGTCATTCTCCTGTATTACCTTATTATAAAATGACAATCTCTAAAATATATTATTCTACCAGGATAATTTTTTCCTTTCTTTTTTTTTAAATATTTTATTTATTTATTTGACTGAGAGACACAGTGAGAGAGGGAACACAAGCAGGGAGAGTGGTAGAGGGAGAAGCAGGCTTCCTGCGGAGCAGGGAGCCCGATGTGGGACTCGATCCCAGGACCCTGGGATCATGACCTGAGCAGAGGGCAGACGCTTAACAACTGAACCACCCAGGTGCCCCAATTTTTTCCTTTCATATAATAACATTGCAAAGTCTCAGATGCCTTGTAGTCATTAAAACTATATAAGTTCTCTTTCTATTAAAGCATTGAAGTGCTAGTTAAAATAATTATGTTTGAATGTTACAAATCACAAGTTTACTTTAAAAATTTTTTTTTTTTCTAATCTAAATAAGATACTGCAGAATGGTCCTTGTACATAACAACATATGAGTAGAGATAAAGAATGTTTTTTATAAAATTATAGAGGAATTGCACAGCATTACATACAAACTTATGATTGTCAGTATTCCTTTATGTGTTGGCATTTACTTATGTCAAAAGATGAATCAAAAAGTAACTAAGCAAAAAGATTAATTTTTTTCCTAGAAATTTTCATTAAAATATGCATCTGTAAAAATCAAATCCTACAGCTCCATGTTATTCTGATAAAACAGCCCTCCATATTGAATAATTGGAATCTCTAGATACAGATATATTCTGATAATAAATGTAAATTATGTTGAGCACACAGTATTGTGTGCTGAAAATATAAAATACAAAAAGTCATGATTTATACATTTGTCACAAACTCCAACTAAATCTATCTTGTGATTTGCCCTGTTGTAACATGCTACCATTCCATTAACTTTGTTTTCACAATTTTCTGTGTCCTTACACTATTTTTGGTAACTGAATTTCTGCATGTTCTGTACTGCCTGAGACTCCAGTATGATAGGCTTACCTTTTCTCAGTGTGGAAAATGTTTAAATCAATAAAACTAGATGGTATCCAGCATAATGTTGGACTAAAATCTATTTCTATTTAATAGTAAGTTATCTACCTATGTAGATTCTCTGCTTCACTCAGCTTCTGAATTCCACAGTTCTGCCTGTCTTTGATGCTAAGAGATAAGCTCTGTTATTTATTACCCATATGTTCTAGTCTCCACTTACTGTTTGCCAGACTGAATTTCCACACATTTCTGTCTTCAGACATTTCTATGACCACATGTCACTTGACTCTAGGATTGAGAATTTCTTTTTTTTTTAATGTTTTAATGTTTAATCCAGATATGTTCAAGTTCACTATGACATGTTCAAGTTATTTTCATCATATAAAGTCCTTTCTGTACTCTGTATTCCTACTATCTATTCTCTCTTCTTTCTACATCATCCACCCTTTCAACAAGGTAGACTACACTTTCTCATCTCTAGGGTCACCATATACCCTGGATGGGTTACGATGGTTGTGATTATATCTGTTTACCTGCTGAAGTTGTTGCCAGCTCTCACTATCACTTTCAAAGTGTTCTGATTTAGGTGGTATAATCTCACACTAATTATTCAGTGTATCCCATTAGATATTATCATTAGAGTCCTCTCTCACTAGCATATGAAATTTTTCTCACTAAAGTTACAAATTCATATTTGCCAATGACAAACAACATTTCAGCCTTTATTTTACTGGATTCCTCTTCCACTCTATACCATTCCCTCCTTCATAAGCCAATGATCTCTTGAAGTCCATAATTTCACATTATCTTCATTCCTCTTCCTCTCTGTCCATTTGTTCCAATTCCCCTTTACTCACACTACTTCTCTTTGTCTTTTAAACACTAATATTGCCCAAAATTCTTTTTATTACCCTATTGTTCTTGTGTATATTTTCCTAAGATGATTCCATGACATTCCTCATCCCACCTATCTATCTGCTGGTAATTGCCAGACTAATATTTCCAATATATCTCCCTGCTCTGCCTTTTCTCCAACAAATTTTATAGAAGTATTCTTCATATCTGTTGCTGCCCTTTGAGTGGTAATATCTTGTCCTGGGCTATTAACACTGTTTTATCACTAGTCTTCTTTTCTTTAGATTTAACCCTTTATAAATTGTCTTCTAACTAAAATGAAAGCATATCACTCTTGCTTAAAATGTTTCAGTCTCTTATCTATTTCTGAAATCCAAATTCTTATAATCGCAAATAAGATTCTTTATTATAGGACCATTGCTTCTTTTTTCAGTCTTCTCTTTATTTTCCCACATGTTTTACTTCATATTGTATTTGCTAACAAAGAGCTGCTTATATCGCACTACACACTCTAGGTTATTTCTGATCTTCATGATTCTTTCTTTTTCTCATTCCTAGATATCTAGTCAAATACTCACACTTACTCATCCTTGATTACTAGGCCTAGACCTCACATACTCAAAGTCATCCTGAGCTCTTCAGGATGAATCAAATGCCTTTCTAACCCACCCATCATCTAATCCTACCTTCCAAATGTAATCACCCCCATTACCTTGCCCAAAACATATTGTATAGGTATGTTCATTAGCAGACTCATCAAACCGTTTCTGTGTCCTTTTCTTCAATGGACAAATGAGAGCTCTTCCCAGAGCCCTTTCTTGTTTACTTTTATTTCTTTTTTTTCCCCCTAGCATCATAGGAGCTCCTTTTTTAACTGTGACTAGAGATTAGTCCTCTGTTTCTCTCTAATATATGCAACAGTGGCTGCAGCTGAGCAGAAGCAGCTGTAACAATAAAATCTGTATTTCCTTCTTGAAAATGATAGGGAATATGAAGAATCTGTCATATTGAGGAAATTCCCTGAAATCAAATATCGTATTTGTTTCAGGAACTTCTGATTATATATTAAAATGTTTAGAGAATTGCTTCATTAAATACTAGTAATGATATGCTATTTACATACATGAAGATCTGACCCAATGGTTGTATCAGGTACGAGGTTAACATTTTATAAAGTGATAATGGATTTGCATTAATGTAAACCAATAAAATATAACTTCTCTTAATTTAATGTCACCCAGAATTTAGATTTTGATCATATCTACAATGAATTTATTGGTAAAAAAGACTTTATTTTTCATAGTGAAAACTTCCAAAAATATTTTATTATGCTTAAAAAACTATCTATAAAAATTATCTATAATGCAAAGACAAATATGAGAATTTTTTAAATTTTTAAATTTTTAAAATTCTTCATTATTTTGAGTGAAGAATTCAGCGTCTGGATAAGTAGAATAAAATAACACATTAAAATGATTATGGCAATTTTTATTCCCTAGATAGGAAAATGCTCTCAATTTATCAGATATAATTCCTGTTGGTTGTAATTAGCCATTTTTCTTACAAAGTTTGAAAGCAGTTGTCTTCATTGTTTCTTTTAAATTTGAATCTTCCAGAATACAATCCATCATTGTCATGGACATCATTAAGTGGTGCTATTTCTGTGCAGATGTAAAAACTACACTACTCAATGTCTATCAGGTACTTTTGTGAGGGTGTCTGAATTCAGGTGGGAATTTTATATATTCTCAGTGGCAAAAATCATAATTTCTCTGTTAGAAATAAGTACAATGATTTGGATCCTTGTTACTGTTTACTGCTATGTTCTGTTACAAGAGTCTGCAGAATACCTAATATTAAGATGCCCATATATGCACAAATTTTATTACATTGTTTTGATTATTAAAACGTTTGGTAGGGGTACCTGGGTGGCACAGTCAGTTAAGCATCTGCCTTTGGCTCAGTTCATGATCCCAGTGTCCTGGGATGGAGCCCCATGTCTGGCTCTCTGCTCAGCGGCGATCCTGCTTCTCCCTCTCCCTCTGCCTGCCACTTGCCCTGCTTGTGCTATCTCTCTGTCAAATAAATAAATAAAATAAAATCTTAAAAAAAAAAAAACACCTTTGGTAAATACCTCATTGTTTTAATAAACAGTAAGAATGCATATTAACTTTTTAAAAATAAAATTCCAGATTTTATTTATTTATTTGCCAGAGAGAGAGAGAGAAAGAGAGAGATGGCACAAGCAGAGAGATGGGCAGGCAGAGGGAGAAGCAGGCTCCACACTGAGCAAGGAGCACGATGCGGGACTTGATCCCAGGACCCTGAGATCATGACCTGAGTTGAAGGCAGACACTTAAACAACTGAGCCACACAGGCATCTATGCATATTAACTTTTTGATGTAAGTTTTGTTTTGGTTTGTTTTTGGAGAGACTGAATCAGGGAGGTTTTAATCAAGCATAAAATAACCACTTGATTAAAACTGAGTAATAGCTATGACATTACTTGATTTGTATTACACTCTATCAGTTTTACTTAGCAGTATGTACCTGACTAGGTAACACTAGATAAGGAACCCTGGATATTTAGGCTCCTGATGCAAATTACAGATGCTGAGTGTTCGGTAAACAGCAACAAAGGAGGCTAACTAAGGTCTGGAACTCTTCAATAACCGCTTGGACTATGTTCACCCTCATGCCACAATATTTTCTCTTATGAAAGGACTAAAACATAGTAAAGGAGAGATATTATTGGTTGTTTACTTATGGATTTCATGCTACTCACTTTTAGGGAATAAATGATTAATATAACTTTCAGAATTATCTATCATATCCAATGGTAATTGAAACTTGCAGTTGTTCATGTCAAAAACCTTGGAAGCATTCCTGACTCTTCTCTCACAATCATATATCTAAAACCAACAGCTCTACTTTCAAAAACCAATTTATAATCAAACCACTTGACATAACCTCCAGTGCTACCACACAAGCCTAAACCAGCAGAATTTCATGCTTAGATTATTGCAATATCTTCTAAACTGTTTCATCTCTACCCTTCCTCCGCTGTCTTTTTCCAACACAACAGCCAGGGAAATTTTTTTAACATGCAGGTCAGATTATGACACTTAAGTGCTCAAAAGCTTCCGATGTTTCCATCTTATTCTGAGTAAAGCAGTGACATATAAATGCCTTATAATGCCCTGCAAGGCCTGTACCTCTATCCATTTTCTATTGCTGTGTCAATTTAGGAGACTTAAAACCGCACATATTTATTATCTCAGTTTCCATAGGCCACATATCTGGACACAGTTTATCTGGGTTCTCTGTGTCAGATCTCACCAGCATCAAATCCTGGTGCTGACCAGAGATAGTCTCATCAGTGGTTTGGGGAAACCTCTTCATCCATGCTCCCTCAGACTGTTGGCTTATTTCACCTCTGGTTTGTTGGTAGTTGGAGGACAGAAGCCTTTGTTTTCTTCCTGCCTGTCACAAGCAGATCACTCTGTGGTCCTAGAGGTCACCCATAATCCCTTGCCACATGAACCTGCCTGTAGACCCTGTTAGAACTTGACAGCTTGTTTCTTAAAGCCAACAATGGAGAAGGAGAGCCTCCAGTGTATTTGTCTAGTGTATGTATAAATATATGTGTGTGTATAAATATAAAATCATACTATAACGAAAGTGACATCCCACCATCTTTGCCGTCTTCTTTTCATCTTTTGCCATAGTGAATATGAATATGGAAACTATTACACTGTCTGTCCACAAGGCCCTACATGACCTCTCCACTCACTGCTTCTCTAACTTCTTTTTCTACCACTCTCCCTCTTGCCTGCTGTACTGGAATACAGTTTGGCCTCTTTGCTGTTCCTTAACTCTCAAAGCATACTACTACTTGAAAGACTCCTTGCTCATGCTTTTCTCTGGTGAACAAGTCTTTCTGAGCAAACAAATGCATATGAATAGGTACCTGAAATGCCTTTACATCCATCCTCAACTGTAAACTTATCAAGAAAGACATCCCTGAATGCTCTATAAAATGCAGCAACCCCCATTCTCCTCATTCTGTATCCCTGCAATATTTTTCTCCATAGAATATGTCACCACTTGACATTTTATTTTTAATTTTTGTCTGTTTTCCCCATATCATCATGTAAGCACAATATTTTTGTTTACCATTGAATCCCTAACACCAAGAACAGTGCCTGCTGTCCATTTATTGAGGAAGATTTCAATAAATATTTTTCAATAGATTACTGGGTTGTTCCTCTGTTTTCTGAGTAGGGACTTAATTGGATCAAAACTAAGTCTATAATATAAAAAAAAATCTTACTTTTGATTATTTGATGTTTCCCTTCATTGTGTGTGAATTTGATTGATATATTTCAAGGTTAGCATCCATAAATAGACTTATTAACTGTGTATATAATCTGGTAGTAAGAGCCCTATTGGATAGAAGATAGGAAAGCTATGGCTCCTGATATAAATCTACTCACCAAACTTTTCAGGGGACCTTCCACAGAATTCACATGCAATAAATCTTTACTGAAATAAATAGGGCCTAAACTAGTCTATTATTGCCTGCTCCGCTGTCTGTAATTTTCAATCTGCTGGAAATGATACAAAGTGATCACATGGATCTGTGGATTATTGACACTTTTTATCACAAGGATTATTAAACAATAGTTATTAATATAGACCATTAATTCAAAAGTGTTGCTACTTATATTTTTGTCCACTAACTTGAACACAATTCAAATGCAGTTTGTCAGTCTTGCAAACTTGCATTTATAGTTGAGTTTGTTTCATTTTCACAAAAATTCCACAGTTCCTGAGAAAACACATCAGGCACACATATGCAAATATGCACATCCAAACAAAATAAGACTAGGGATTCCAAAGGGAAGGAATATTATGCTAATGAGACCCATAGAATTCAATGTGTGCCTTGGCAATAATAAAGAATCCTGAAAGAAGTAATTGGGATCAAGGTTATGAATACAAAGAAGATTAAATCAAAGTATAAATGTATGATGGGTCAAGATATTAGAATATGCTGCCAAAATATATTTCCTGGAGAAAATGAAGATCTGTATCCATATTAAAATTACCCATACAAAGGGATATAATACTACTAGAAAGGAGACATGATTATGAATTTGATTTAGTTATAGGTTATATTGGAACTAATTTGCCATATGAAGAAAGGGGATGAGGCTATATTTTTCTTATGATAATCAAGAAAGGGAGAAAAGCAATTAACATTACAATAATTACAGCAAAATCTTCTGATAATAAGGTTACTGTAAGTAATCAACAGGACCCCTGATGTTCTGTTTGTTTTAGTGTACTTCTCAAAAACTGGCTTTATGGAATCCCAATAAACCATTTAAATCTGTTTTGTGTGGAGAAAAAATCATCTTAACTTATTTAAAAGTTTCACCTTGAGAAAAGACACTGTTATGTGCTGTGGAAGGATTTTAAATTGCTTCAAGATTTTGAAGGGAGATGTGGCAGTACCTATCCCAATCTTTTATTCACGTACCCTTAACCCAGCAATTGGACTGCTATTGATATTTTCCACAGAGAAACTCAATGAAGAAGGGGGGGAAAGTGACATATTCCATGTTGATAAGTATTCAAGTATTCAAGTATACTCATGATTGTAATAGGAAACAAAAAAGCTAAAATGAATGTAAATAACCATTACTTTGGAGGTTTAAATACAATATGATACATATAAACTATAAAATACTATGCAGTGTTTTAGAAATAAGGCAAAATTCAATGTGTTAATAGGGAAATATCTTTATTACAATGTAAAAACAAAACATGATGCTATATAATTTTGTTTTTTTGTTTTTTTTTATAGATTTTATTTATTTATTCATGAGAGACAGAGAGAGAGAGAGGCAGAGGGAGAAGCAGGCTCCCAAGGAGCAGGGAGCCCGATGCGGGACTCGATCCCAGGACGCTGGGATCATGACCTGAGCCGAAGGCAGACGCTTAACCATCTGAGCCACCCAGGTGCCCGCTATATAATTTTGTATAATATAATCACATTTGTATATATTTAAATGTAGGTGCATCTATATTTTAAGATTTATATGTATATTTAAGATTCATATATATGTATATATTTATAGGTATATATTACATATAAATCTTAAAATACAGATGCACATACATACAAAGAGCTAAAATAGATCCTATGTAGACTGCAAAATCTTGACTTCCTTGATTCAAACACTGCTTTTGTGACTTTGGGAAGTTTCTTAATCTTTCTGTCTCTTTGATCTCCATCTGTAATATGAAATACAAAATTTAATATAATGTAAAATTAAAATAATAATATTTGCCTTGGGAGTTATTTTGAAGAATAAATAAATTAGTGAGTGTATACATTTAGAACATTGCCTGTGATACTATAAGCAGTTATCATTATCAGTCATTATTATCATTATCATTACTATCATCATATTTATCATTATTTATTATTATAATGTGAATATGTGATTACTGGTTGAATATTTAAAATATTAAATGGTACACATATTTTAAAATAGAATATAAGCCAGGAAATTAAACCACTGTTGAAATGCACTTTGTATGTGTTTTAGTTTTCTAGCATTGCTGTAACCAAGCACCCCAGACTGGGTGGCTTAAACACAGACATTTATATTCTCACAATTTTGTAGGGTAAAAATCTGAAATCAAGGTGCTGACGGCATTGATTCCTCCCAAGAGCCATGAGGGAAGAAACTGTTCCTGACATTTCCCAGCTTGTAGATGGTGGTCTTCTCCCTGTGTTTTCACAGCCCCTTCCCTCTTTCTGTATCTGTGTCCAAAATTCTTATGAGGATATTGGTCTTATTGAATGAAGTCATAATTACTTCATTTTACTATAATTACCACTGTAAAGGCCTTACCTCCAACTAAGGTCACATTCTGCAGTGAGATTAGGACTTCAAAGCATGAATTTGATGGGCATGGAGGAGGAAGAAGGACACAATTAAGCCCATAACAGGATGCTGAGTGCTAAACCTTCTCTTGCTCACATATTTTGTTGTCATAATTTAAATGTTTTAGAAATAATGATCAAGATTATTATTGTCAGCATGCTTTATCTTTCTCCATCTCTTTAATTTTAATTGATATGGCATCTATATTTAAAGTGAGTTTCTTGTTGACAATATATAGTTGGGTCTTGTTTTTTGTTTCACTCTGGTAATCTCTGTATTTCATGTAGTATAATTAAACAATTGCTTTTTTTTTCTAGACAATTGATGTTTAGAGTGAATATTGGCATAATATTGTTGACTGTATTTGTTACTGTTTCCTATTTATTGCCCTTGTTCTTTGTTCTTATTTTTGCCTCCCATAACTTTATCTTCTGTGGTTATTTAATTGAGGATTTTAATTATTTAAATTTCTCTCCTTTCTTAGTATATCAGTTATACTTCTTATTTTACTTTTTTAGTGGTTGCATTAGAGTTTGAAATGTACAAGTAATCCAAATTCATTTTCAAATAATACTGTAACACTTCATGGATAGTGCAAGTTTTAAAAAAACAAATTACTCTTAATTATTCCCTCTCTTAACTTGTATCATTGCTCTAATTGATTTTGCTTATATATAACCATACTTAAATCTATGAACAGATATATGAATATATGTGTAAGTATATTTATAAGTATACATAATATATAAAATATATGTTAAATATATGTAGAATATGTATATTCATTCATTTTGCTTATATATAAGCAATCTTAAGTATATAGTAGACTATATATGTATATAGGCAAATACTGGAATATGCTATTATTTTGAACAATATTATTGTTCCATTTCTTATTTTGAATAAGAAAAAGAAAATTTTTATTTTACCTTTACTTATTCATTCTCTAATATTCTTCCTTTCTTTATAAATTTGAGTATCATTTTCCTTCGCTCTGAAGATTTCTTTAAATATTTCTTGCAAGGCATGTCTACTGGCAACAAATTCACTGAATTTTTGTTTGTCTGAGACAGTCTTTACTTATACTTCACTTTTCATTTTTATTTTTTTAATTCTACTATAGTTAACATACATTGTTATATTAGTTTGAGGTGTAAATTATGGTGATCCAACAATTCTATACATTACTCAGTGGTCATCATGATAAGTATACTCTTAATCTCTTTCACCGATTTCACTCTTTTCCCAACACACCTCGCCTGTGGTAACCATCAGTTTGTTCCCTATAGTTAAGAATGTGTTTTTTTGTTTGTCTCTTTTTTGTTGTTATTCCTTTGTTTTGTTTCTTAAATTCCACGTATGCGTGAAATCATATATTTGTCTTTCTCTGTCTGACTTATTTCGCTTAGTGTTATGCCCTCTATATCCATCCATGTTGTTGCGAATGGCAAGATTGTGTATTTATACCACTTCTTCTTTATCCATTCATCTATTGATGGACATGTGTTGCTACCATAATTTGGTTATTGTAAATAATGCTGCCATAAACAGAGGGTTGCATATATCTTTTTGAATTAGTGTTTTTGTATTTGGGGGAAATACCCAGTAGTGGAATTACTGGATCATATGGTAATTCTATTTTTAATTTTTTGAGGACCTTCCATACTGTTTTCCACAGTGGCTGTACCAGTCTGCATTCCCACCAACAGTGCATTTTTCTCCATATCCTCAGTTTCTTGTGTGTTTGATTTTAGCCATTCTGACAGGGATGAAGTGATATTTCATTGTGGCTTGGATTTGCATTTCCCTGATGATTAATAATGTTGAGCATCTTTTCATGTATTTGTTGGCCATCTGGATGGCTTAATGTCTCTTTATGTCTTTTGTCCATTTTTTATTGGATTTTTTTATTTTTTTGGTGTTGACTTATGTAAGTTCTTTATTTATTTTGGTTACTAGCCTTGTATTGGATATGTCATTTGTATATATCTTCTCCTATTCAGTAGGTTGTCTTTTATTTGCATTGATTGTTTCTTTTGCTGCACAGAATCTTTTTATTTTGATGTAGTCCCAATACTTTATTTTTGGTTTTGTATCTCTTGCCTCAGGAGACATATCTAGAAAGATGTTGTTACGGCCAAAGTCCGAGAAATTACTGCCTGTGTTCTCTTCTAGGATTTTCATGGTTTCAGGTCTCACATTTAGGTCCATTTTGAATTTATTTTTGGGTATAGTATAAGAAAGTCGTCCAGTTTCATTATTTTGCTTGTAGCCACCCAGTTTTCCCAACACCATTTGTTGAAGAGACTTTTTCCCATTGCATATTCTTACCTCCTAGTTGAAGATTAATTGAGCATATAATCTTGGATTTATTTCTGGACTCTATTTTGTTTTATTGATCTATTTGTCTAATTTTGTGCCAGTACCGTGCTGTTTTGATTACTACAGTTTTGTACTATATCTTGAAATCTGTGATCATGATACCTCCAGTTTCATTCTTCATTTTCAAGATTGCTTTGGCTATTCTAGTCTATGTTTTCTCTAAGCCTACTTTGTTGAGGGTTTTTATCCTGAATGGATGTTGTACTTTGTCAAGTGCTTTTTCTACATTTAGTGAAATGATCTACACCTAGTGAAATGAGTTTTTAATCCTTTCTCTTGTTGATGTGATATATCATGTTGACTGAATTGTGAATATTTTACCACATTTGAATCACAGAAATAAGTCCCACCTGATTGTGGTGAATTATTTTTTTTTAAATGTATTGTTGGATTCAGTTTGCTAACATTTTGTTGAGAATTTTTGCTTATGTGCTTGTCAGAAATATTGGCCTCTAGTTTTCTTTTTTGGAGTGTTTTTATCTGGTTTTGGTATCACAGTAATGCTAGTCTCATAGAATAAATATGGAAGCTTTTCTTCCTCTTCTATTTTTTGGAATAGTTTGAGAAGAATAGGTATTAACTCCTTTGAATGTTTGGTGGAATTCACCTGTGAAGCCATCTGGTCCTGGACTCTTGTTTGTTTGGAGATTTTGATTACAGATTCAATTTCATTGCTGGTAGTTGGTTTATTCAAATGTTTTATTTTTTCCTGATTCAGTTTTGGTAGGTTATATGTTTCCAGGAATTTATCTATTTCTTCTTGGTTGTCCAATTTGTTGGTATATAATTTTTCATAATATTCTCTTATAATCCTTTGTATTCCTGTGGTGTCAGTTGTCATTTCTCCTCTTTCATTTATTCAAGTCTTCTCTCTCTCTCTTTCTTTGGATGGGTCTGGCTAAAGACTAATCAGTTTTGTGGATCTTCAAAGAACCAGCACCTGGTTTCATTGATCCATTCTATTGTTTTTGTTTTTGGGTTTTTTGTTTTGTTTTTTTAGTTTTGATATCATTTATTTCTGCTTTAATCTTTATTATTTCTTCCTTTCTATTTGTTTGGGGTTTCTTTTCTTCTTCTTTTTCTAGCTCCCATAAGTGTAAGGTTATGTTGTTTATTTTAGATTATTCTTACTTATTGAGGTAAGCCTATAGTGCTATAAACTTCCCTCTTAGTACTACTTTGGCTGCATCCCAAAGATTTTAGACTGCTGTGTTTTCATTTTCATTTGCCTCCATGTATTTTTTTGTATTTTCTCTCCTATTTTTTATTGACCCATTTATTGTTTAGCAGCATGTTATTTAACCTTCACATATTCATGTTCTTTCCAGACTTTTTCTTGTGGTTAGTTTCTAATTTCATAGTATTATTGTCAAAAAAAGAGATGCATGGAATGACTTCAATCTTTTGAATTTGTTGAGACTTGTTTTGTGGCCTAATATTTGATCTATTCTGAAGAATGTTACATATGTCTTTGAGAAAAAAATGTGTATTCTACTGTTTTATGATAGAATGTTCTGAATATATCTGTTAGATCCATCTGGTCCAGTATGTATTTCAAAGCCACTGTTTTCTTGTTGCTTTTCTGTTTGGATGTAATTGGGTGTTAAACTTCCCTACTATTATTGTATTACTGTTGATTACTTGCTGTATTCTTGTTATTAGCTTCTTTATGTATTTGGGTGCTCCCATATTGGATGCATAAATATTTATGATTGTTATATCTTCTTGTTGGATTTTTTCCTTTATGATTATATAGTATCCTTTGTTTCTTGTTACAGTCTTTGTTTTAAAGTCCATTTTGTCTGATATAAGTATTGCTACCCCAACTTTCTTTTACTTCCATTGACATAATAAATGCTTTTCTATCCCTTCACTTTCAAGCTACATGTGTCTTTAGGTCTAAATAAGTATCTTGTAAGCAACATATAGTTTGGTCTTTCTTTTTTATCCATTCCATCACCCTATGTCTTTTGATTGGAGTGTTTAGTCCACTTACATTCAAAGTAATTATTTATAGGTATGGATTTACTGCCACTTTGTTACTTATTTTATGGTTGTTTTGTAGTTATTCTCTGTTCCTTTCTTTTAAATTTTTCTCTCATGGTTTGCTGGTTTTCTTTAGTGAGATATTTGGATTCTTATCTCTTTAATTTTTTGCATATCTATTACTGATTTTTGATTGTAGTTACCATTAGCTTTTTATACAATATCTTATGTGTACATATAGCAGTCTATATTAAGTTGATGGTCACTTAATTTTGAACTCATTATTTACTCTTCTTCCCACTATGTTTAAGCTATATGGTGTCATATTTTACATTCTTTCATTTTGCGAATCCCTTGACTGATTTTTATGGATAACACTTATTTTTACTGCTTTTATGGTTCCTAGTTTCCTTAATCCTACTTATGCTATTTCATTTCCAATCAAAGAGTCCCCGTTAATGTTTCTTGTAGGGCTGGTTCAGTGGTCATGAATTCTTTTAACATTTGTTTGTCTGAGAAGTTCTTTATCCCTCCTTCTTTTCTGAATGATAGCCTTGCTGCATATTCTTGGCTGCCGATTTTTTTTCCTTTTAATATTTTGAATATATCATGCCACTCTCTTCTGGCCTACAAAACTTCTACTGAAAAATGTGCTCATAGCCGTATGAGGTCTCCCTTGTATGTAACTGTTTCCTTTTCTCCTACTGTTTAAATTCTCTCTTTATCACTATTTTTTTTTTTTTTACTTTTTAATTAATATGTATCTTGGTATGGATCTCCTTGAGTTGATTTTGTTGGGTGCTCTCTGCCTCATGGATCTGGATTTCTGAGTCCTTCCCCAGATTTGGGAAGTTTTCATCTATTATTTCTTCAAGCAAATTTTTTTGCCCCTTCTTCTCTCTCTTCTCCTGGAATCCCCATAATGTGAATGTTATTATGCTTGATGGTTTCACTGAGTTTTCCTAAATCTATTTTCATTTTTTATCATTTTTGTCTCTCCCCTGTTCAGCTTGATTGCTTTCCATTACTCTGTCCTCCAGGTCACTAATCTGTTATTCTGCTTCTTCTAGTACACTATTTATTACATCTAGAATATTTTTAATTTCAATTATTGAATTCTTCATCTCTGATTTGTTCTTTTTTTATGTTTTAAGGTTTCTATCTCTTTGTTAACGGTTTCACTGAGGTCCTACACTCTTTTTCTCAAGTCCAGTATCTTAAGACCATTTCTTTAAATTCTCTATCAGACCTATTACTTGTCTCCATTTCATTTAGGTCTCTTGCTTTGATTTTGTCCCATTCTTTCATTTGGGACATATTCTTCTGTCTCCTCATTGTGCTTATCTCTCTGTGTCTGTTTGTATGTGTTAGCAAAGTCAGCTATGTCACCTGCTTTTGATAGTAGTGGCATTATGAAGCAGAAGTCCTTTAGAGCCCTGTAGTACAATGTCCCCTGTTTTACCAGAAACTGGAACCTCAGGGATGTCTCCTATTTGTGCTCTGTGCACCTTATTGTTGTGGCTGAGCCACTTTTACCTTCAGTCCAGTCATCTGTGATGGCTCTCTTTACCCGTTGTGGGCAGGATTTTGTCACTGTGTAGTTAGTGGGTCAGTCTGGGAGCTGTCTTATGCATAAGTTGAGTCAGACAGGCATTTGCCAGAGGTACATTAGCACCAAACTGCAGCACAATTTCCCTGTGTTTTTCCCTAAGATGCTGTCATTGGTGGGCAAAGCCTGTAGTCAGACCAGATGTCTGTCCTGAGCTCACTGCTGGGGACACTGTCTGACTGGTTATGTGTGATTATCTTCCCCTTTCTCTGGGGCAGGAGTCACTTTGGAGTGGTACTTAACTCTGTTGGGGCTACTTGCACACTGCCAGGCTTGTGGTACCCCTTTGGATGGGATACAGCTAAGAGCATATTAGAGAGGGCAGGTCCACAAGAGAACACATGGGGAGAAGCTTTTGATGCCAGCAAGATCCATGTTGGTCTACTGTAGGTGGGGACCTGAAGCTGCCTAGGACCAAGGCAGGGTGAGTTGGAGGAGACAGATCTTCAGAAGCAGCTAGGGTGGCGCACCTGGGTGGCTTAGTTGGTTAAGTGTCTGCCTTCGGCTCAGGTCATGATCCCAGGGTCCTGGGATCAAGCCCCTCATCGGGCTCCCTGCTCTGCAGGAAGCCTGCCTCTCCCTCTCCCACCCCCCCTGCTTGTGTTCCCTCTCTCACTGTCTCTCTCTCTGTCAAATAAATAAATAAAATCTTAAAAAAAAAAAAGCAGCTAGGGTGGACGATGTGGTTTTAACAAGGTTTGCAAGGAACTGCTGTGGGAGGGGACTTGGAGCTGAGGAATTCTGAAGGAACTGTGTCTTCAGGAGAACATCAGGGCAGGATGAATTGTTAGCAGTTAGGTAAGAAGTGTTAGTACCATGCTCATTCCTTCCCTGGTGTTCTCTGAACTGCTTAAATATGTGATTTGATATTTGACATTAATTCCAGAAAATTCTCAGGCAATATTGCTTCACATATTGCTTCTCTTCCTTTATCTCTTTCTTTTCTTTCTAATTTTCCCATCCTATTAATGCTATATCATTTGTAAATGTCTCACCCTTCTTGAATATTGTGTTCTGGGTTTTATTGTTGATGTTTGTTTATTTGTTCAGTTTTGTTTTTGTTTTTATTTTTGTTGTTCCATTTCTCAGTTTTGGAAGTTTCTATTGTCATATCTGCAAGCTCAGAGATTCTTTCTTTAGCCATGTTCTGGATGTTAATGAGATCATCAAAGGCATTCTTCACTTCTGTTGGCAGTGTTCATGATATCTAAAATTTCTTTTAGATTCTTTCTAAGAATTTCCATTTCTATGCTTTCATTGTCTATCTGTCCTTGAATGTTGTCTAATTTTTTAAATTAAAGCCTTTAGCATTGTATTCAATTTTTAAAAATTATGATCTGATAATTTCAGCATTCATATCTGAGTCTAGTTCTGATGCTTGTAGTCTCTTCAAACTATTTTTTCTGCCTTTTAGTATGTTTTGTAATTTTTGTTGAAAGATGAATGTATGTTCTCATTAAAAGAAACTGTAGTAAATAAGTCTTTAGTAATGTAGTTGTTATATGTAATAGAAAGGATAACATTTTATAGTCCTACTGACAATGAGAGCCAAAAGAATGAGGAAGAGGAAGAGGACAGTCACTTATGATGGTGCAGGTTGTGGTGAGGAAGATTCTATATGACTTGGCTTGCACTAGGTATTATGTTCAGTATTTTACATACTACCTCTTGCTTAATCCTCATAGCAATATAGTAGGGCATGTATCTATTGTACAGATGGATTTCAGGGAGCTTGAAAGTTATTTCACCCAGGTCATGTAATTAATAAACTTCAAAACTGAAATTCAAACTCACATCTACCTGTGTATAATTTCAAATCTGTTTCCATTTTTAGGATGCTATTAAATAATTATGTTTTTAACACCTGTTGACTGATATAGGCTATAAAAATTTAGATGAAGAGGAAGCAAAACTACAAGAACCAAAATACTATCTGGAGCTACAGATGTGAAAGCCTAGAGATAGATCCTTGAAAACTGCTTTTAACATGAATGTGGTGAGAATATCTACTATCAGCTGGAAGCTCCTGAATAAAAGTAATACCCAAAGTAGCTGTCAAATTGAATCAGGACAAAGAAAAGGGGTACAGCTAATGATTCTTTTAGCAGCCTACAGTCACAAAATACTTGCATCTAGTTAATGAAATCTTGAATCATTTTACCTGCATTTTCATAAAGGTTTTGTTTTCTGTTAAACTGAAAAGAGCCACATGCTCAAAATAAATGAAAAGCAAAAAAAAAAAAAAAAAAAAAAAAGGAAATACACTAAAGTTTTAAAACTGATTTGGGATACATTTTTACTTCTAAAAATCATTTTATCTAGCCCACCCTTAAAAAGCTTTAATGAATATAATTTAACTCACAGTATAAAAATAAATTTATTTCAAAATGATATTTTCAAATTCATGAACATATTAAGGAGTTTAAGGAAAGGCAATGTGAGAGACGGTATCAGAAACACCTGTGAAAAACTTGACTGCCCTCATAATTTTGCAAAAATGATGGAATAGTTCATACAGAATGAAGAAATGATAAAACCATTTTTTTCACTGTCTTACAATCTTAATGAAGCAGCCCAAAGTGGAAATATATGTATATTTAATATTATTTAATATATATATTTATTATATATATTCTGCATATATATATACACATATATACATATCTTCAAAGATGTGAAGAAGTTGGTTTATTCACTCACTTGGCAAATGATTATTGACAGTCTAATGTATAAGAAGTACTTTTTACAGTAATTATAATTCAATGAGTCAAAGGCTTTTATATAAGCATTTCTATAAATACGTTTATTTCTTTAGCAACAATTGGAGACATTCTACTGTTACTTAGAGAAAGAAGGAGAAAGAGGAGGAGGTGGAAAAAGAGAAGGAAAAGGAGAAACTCTGGAGTTAGGGTCCAGCAATCTGTGTTTTAATCAGTCTTCCAGATGATTCTGATGTATGCTAAAGTTTGAGAATGACTGACTGAAATTAAAGAGAAAAGCAAACAACTATGCTGGCAAATTTAGATGACTTCCCCAACTTTGACAAGAAAGTATAAGGTATTAATGATTGCCTGAAGAAAAAAGAAAAATGGAAAAGATTAGAAATTGCATACTTCAGGTCATTTTTGTGTTAAGAAAAAAAAATCCTGCTTTTTTAAATATAAAATAATAAGAATTTCAATATATATGTATTGATTAATGGAAAAGATAATTTTAATAAATGATCACAAAAAAGAAAAAGAATAGAAGAATGATCATTTATTAAGTGAATGCTATGCACCAGTTATTCATATGGATTAGTTAATGGATAAAACTCTCTAATGGATAAAACTCTCTAGTTAATGGATAAAACCGATAACTGCTCACCCAACCTTATGCTGACTCCATATACAATTCTATAGTGACTCTATATACATGAAATTTTACACCATCATCTGAATCTTAAGTGTATTCTTCTCTGTAATTTGTCTATGGAAATGAAATATGCCAAAATGCCTTTCCAGATATTGTGATATAAATAGAGGGTGTTCACTGTCAATATTAAAGTGAAAATCCATTATAACACATTTGAAATAGCCCAAATTTGGATAATAGTGTTTAGTCATTAGCTCTAGCCTACAGCAGGTAGATGCAGATAATTTCATTAATTACATAGTAATGCTACCCCCACATTTTTCACATTGTTTTAAAGTCCATTTATAGTATGTTAGTGGGATTTGCTATTCTTAAAATTGCCTTGGAAGCAAGTGTTAGCAACTCAATGTAAGTTAAATGAAGTGAAGAGATCTACTAAAAGATCATGAACAAACTCAGAGCAGTCAGAGTTAGAAAAGCTGTATCTTAAATACCGTTCTCCCAGGTGCAAACCATTAACCAGAGATTTGGGTGCAAGTAATATATGAAAATAACTTCCAGTAGAAACTAATTAGGAAGTGGGTAAGGCAGGACAGGAAGAAAGTTCATCAAAAGTGTGATTTCAGGTGAGGCCCAGACTCATATTGGTACTCAGGAAGCTCAGAAGTGTAATTCTATTTGTTTCTCATCTATGCAAAAAATTGAGCTTTTATATCACTACATCAATCAGGCATTGACTACAGCAGGTCTCATCAGCTTTAACTCTGTTTTCTTAAAGCTATCCAAGTTGTCGGGAGGCTCCTGAGGCCAAAGAAAATTCTCTGAAGACTACAGGTATGAGCAATTAGCAGCAAAGCACAAGAAGCTAAGGGATGAGCACCCAGAACTTGTTAAAAAAAAAAAAAAAGGATCTTAGGAGATGTTGGTGGGAACCAATAGTGTCTGCTAAAAAGACAAGTACAACTGAGCCTTAGGAACAGCTGGGACTCACTGATTGAATATTTTGAGTAGGTCCTTCATTTCCACTCTTTGTGCTAGATTTCTTACTGTCTACCTGTAGAATACCTTTCTGCATCATGGCAAAAATTTTGCCTGTGGTTTATATATTGCAGGTTCAGTTAATGGAGAGAGAAAAACTCTGTCTCAAGACCAGAAATCTGAGGAAAGGATTGATTGACCTTATTTTTCAGGTGACCATATTTGACTCACTTTCTCCAAATGGAGGTCAAGGGGTGGGGGTGGTTTGTCAGAATATGCCAATTCCCTCCAGGGTGATTAGAATATGGGCAAAGAGAGGTAGTTCCTGGAAGAAAGGGTTAAGCCTGGAAAGTTGGTCCTAGGGTTCTAAACGATACCATCAAGTGTAAATTGTATAGATTAATATGCTAAAGGGGACATTCCCCTACGTAACTCCTTTTTGATACCTAAATTGGGAGAGAAAACACAATTAAAAGTAACAGTAAGAACTTTAATTTCAGAAGTAATGGCATTGTAAATGTAAATTACAGAAGGCAAAATCTGAATCTATATAATGCTCCAGGATAAGTAGGATAATTAAAATTTTATTATTTCATAATAATGCATACACATATATACATGTCCTGTAGGTATTAATATTTTCAAAAATTTCCCCTTATTCAGTTTTGAAATATTCTACTTTCCGGCGCATGAAATGGCTTGTTAAATAATTATGCATGCCTGTTTGCATGCTTAATTATCAAGACGGATTTTTAAAAGGCTCATTTTTAGTTCATTCTCTCAGTGTAAAGCAATGATTCAAATTGCTTTTACTATAAGGAAGTAATGAAATGTTACTTCCACTCTAGTGAAAATAACCAGTATCTTCCAAAAGCATATCTATTTTTTGTAATTGAAAGAATACTGTCACATTTTTTGTGATAACTGAAATTCCTCATAAAGTTTTAATATTTGTAAAATTTGAAGGAGGGAACTCTCGTAAACTTGTTTAGTTCATACTATTCTAAACAAAATCCATCACTTAGGCCATGCCCAGATAGTGATTGACAATCAAATTGCCTTTCATAACTTAGATCAATTGCAAAGTAGAAGTAAAATCAGAAATATATTTTGCAAAATGAAGAATGTTTTCATTATAATAGTCTTCCCTATGGCATTTCAAAAAAGAAAACCAAGCATCTCAGCACTTTAATATGAAGCATTACAAATAATAAATGACATGCAATCACTAGTAGACTCTATTCTATAGAAATATTATATGCAATGAATTAATAATGTATTACCTATATTCTTTTATTTTATTTTATTTATTTGACAGAGAGAGACACAGTGAGAGAGGAAACACAAGCAATGGGAGTGGGAGAGGGAGAAGCAGGCTTCCCGCGGAGCAGGGAGCCCGATGCAGGGCTCGATCCCAGGACCCTGGGATCATGACCTGAGCCCAAGGCAGACGCTTAATGACTGAGCCACCCAGGCGCCCCTATCACGTATAGTCTATCATGAGTTAAACAGAAGGAGATAATTCTCTATGGATAAAAGCCTATCTAAGTGTGTGTTTTTGTATGTTTTAGAAGTTTGGTCAAGTGGCCAACTGTGTTTATGATTATGCTTATTATAATTTGATTTATGTACTGTTTCCTCCTAAGACACTGTTAGACTCCCATGTTTATAAAATGTAACTTTAAATATTTCTTCTTAGAAATAGCCTTAGAACCACAAACATGTCATCTTCAATATAACTAAGGTTCAGGAAAACCAATGACAAGAATCTGTGATTTCTGTAAAAAGAATCATTTGATAATCAGTAGGTTTTCTTTTAAATAAACATTATTTTTAGAACAGTTTTAGAAGGAGAAAATTGCAAAGGTACTACAGAGTTTCCATATATTCTGTATCCTGATTCCCTTATTATCAACATCTTACATTTGTATGGTATATTTGTTAGAATTAATAAAACAATATTGATACATTATTATTAACTGAAGTCCATATTATATTCAGATTCCCTTAGTTTTTGTGTAACTTCCTTTTTCTGTTCCAGGATTCCTTCCAGGATACCATATTGCATTTACTCATTGTGTCTCTTTAGGCTTTTAGATGTGACAATTTCCCAGACTTTCCTTTATTTTGATGATTTGACAGTTTTGACCAAAACTATATTGGTCTGGGGAAGCCTGGGTGGCTCAGTTGGTTAAGCGACTGCCTTCGGCTTAGGTCATAATCCTGGAGTCCCAGGATTGAGTCCTGCATCGGGCTCCCTGCTCAGCAGGGAGTCTGCTTCTCCCTCTGACCCTCCCCCCTTTCATGTGCTCTCTCTCTCTCATTCTCACTCTCACAAATACATAAATAAATAAAATCTAAAAAAAAAAAAAAAAAACCTATATTGGTCTGTTATTTGGTATGATGTCACTCACCTGGAATGTATCTGATGTTTTCTCATTAGATGGGTATTCTGTGTTTTGGTGAGGAAGACTACAGAATTAGAGTGCCATTTTCATCACATCATACCAAAGGAACATAATATCAATGTGACTTATTAAAGTTGATATTAATCTTGATCCAAGGCAGTGTTTGTCAGGATTCTCCACCATAAAGTTGCTCTTTATTCCCTTTTCATGCCATAATTGGAAAGAAGTCACTATATGCAGCTCATACCTAGGTGGTAGGGTGTTAAGCTTCCTCTCTTTGAGAACAGAGTATCTATATACACTATGTGTATATTCTGCATGCAAGATTTGTTGTTTTTCCCCATTTATTTATTCATGTAAATATTTACTTATATTAGTATGGACTTATGGATATTTATTTTCTACTTTGGGTTATAATTCAACACTGCATTATTTATTTTGTTGCTGAGATTGTTCTAATTGATTATCGGGAGCTCTTGTAGTTGTAGTTGTTTCCTGTGTCCCTTAGACCGCCATCATTGTTTTTCCTTTTTTTTTTTCTTAGCATTTTCCTACTTTTAAGAAATTCCATGCTCATATTCTATATTCCCTGTCTTACTGATAGTTGAAATTTTTTTTATCTTGTTTGTAACCAAATGTATCTAATTAGAACATACTTTTCTATTTGAAAGTTGTTTTTTTTTTTTTTCTCTCTCTCTCTCTTTTGGGTCAACTCCATGGATCAAGAAAGAATGAAAGAAATTACCAATTGAATAGCATTGAATACTGCATTTAAATAGATATTTTATGAGAATCATACAAGCAGGCCATAAAATCAACCACATCTTTCCAAGAGAAAATATGAAAACTAGAAAGCTTTCCATTAGGTGGTTCTCCTTAGACTGGTACTTATTGCCTTTGTAAAAGCAACTTATAAAACATTCTACAAATGATACCAATCACAACTGGGGCATCACTCCTCAAATGTCTTAGCATTCCTTTGAATTTCTGCCATTGTCACTGAAATCTTGACCAGCAACTCTTTGAGATCCTGGAGCCCCTCATCTTGGGAACTGGAGACATAGTCTTGATCTTTTTTTTTTCATTTCTGCTGCTAACACCTTCTTTCCAAATTGCTTTTATTTGCCCAAATTTCCTCCACCTCTTCCCTGAGGTGCCAGGGAGCAATAGCACCAGTAACAACAACAACAACAACAACAACAACAACAACAACAACAAAAACAACAACAACAACAGCTCAAATTCCCTAAGAACTTTCTATTTCAAAGGGACTTTATCACCCCACTTACAGCAATAAACAAATCATCTAAGCAGAAAATCAACAAGGAAACAATGGCTTTGAATGACACACTGGACCAGATACACTTCGCAGATAGATTCAGAACATTTCACCCTAAAGCAGCAGAATACACCCTCTTTTCAAGTGTACATGGAATGATTTCCAGAATATATCACATACTGAGTCACAAATCAGGCCTCAACAAGTAAAAATACTGAAATCATACCATGCATATTTTCAGACCACAAGAAAAAATTTGGAAAGACCACAAATACATGGAGGTTAAAGAACATCCTACTGCAGAATGAATAGATTAACCAGGAAATTAAAGAAGAAATTTTAAAAATACATGGAAGCCAATGAAAATGAAAACACGACAGTCCAAAACCTTTGGATGCAGCAAAGGTGGTACTGAGAGGCAAGTATATTGCAATACAGGCTTATCTCAAGAAACAAGAAAACTCTCAAATAC
This sequence comes from Mirounga leonina, assembly GCF_011800145.1. Classification (NCBI taxonomy): domain Eukaryota; kingdom Metazoa; phylum Chordata; class Mammalia; order Carnivora; family Phocidae; genus Mirounga; species Mirounga leonina. Next base: position 33,071,517 of record NW_023270387.1, on the reverse strand, counting down.
GCAATCTAACCTTAAACAAAGGAGCTAGAAAAGCAACAGAAAATAAATCCTAAATCCAGCAGAAGAAGGGAAATAATAAATATTAGAGCAGAAATAAATAATATGGAAACAAACAAAAAACAGTAGAACAGATCAATGAAACTAGGAGCTGGTTTTTTGAAAGAATTAATAAAATTGATAAACCCCTAGCCAGATCAAAAAGAAAAGAGAAAGGACCCAAATAAAATCATGAATGAAAGAGGAGAGATCACAAAAACACCATAGAAATACAAAAAATTATAAGAGAATATTATGAAAAATTGTATGCCAACAAACTGGGCAATCTTGAAGAAATGAACAAATTCCTATAAACATATAAACTACCAAAACTGAAACAGGAAAAAATAGAAAATTTGAATAGACCCATAACCAGTAAAGAAATTGAATCAGTAATTAAAAATCTCCCAACAAATGAAAGTCCAGGGCTATATGTCTTCCCAGGGCAATTCTACCACACATTTAAAGAAAAGTTAATATCTGTTCTTCTCAATCTGTTCCAAAAAACATAGAAATGGAAGGAAAACTTCCAGATTCATTCTAAGAGGCCAGCATTACCTTGATTCCAAAACCAAACACCCCACTGAAAAGGAGAATTACAGGCCAATATTCCTGATGAACATGGATGCAAAAATTCTCAACAAAATACTAGCAAACTGAATCCAACAATGTACTAAAAGAATTATTCACCACAATCAAATGGGATTCCAGGGCTGCAGGGGTGGTTCAATAGCTGCAAATCAATCAATATGATACAGCACATTAATAAAAGAAAGGATAAGAACCATATGATCCTCACAATAGATGCAGAAAAAGCTTTTGACAAAATACAACATCCATTCTTAATAAAACCCTCTACAAAGTAGAGATAGAGGGAACATATTTCAACATCATAAATGTCATATAGGAAAGACCCACAGCTAATATCATCCTCAATGGGGAAAAACTGAGAGCTTTTCCTCTATGGTCAGGAACAAGACAGGGATGTTCATTCTCACCATTACTATTTAGCATAGTACTGGAAGTCTTAGCTTTAGGAATCAGTCAACAAAAATAAGTAAACTTGGCAAAAAAAAAGTCAAACTTTCACTATTTCCAGATGACATGATACTCTATGTAGAAAACCTAAAAGACTCCACGAAGAAATTGCTAGAACTAATACATGAATTCAGTGGTCGCAGGATATAGAATCAATGTACAGAAATCTGTTGCATTTCTATACACCAATAATGAAACATCAGGAAAAAATCAAGAATTTGATTCCATTTACAATTGCACCAAACCAATAATGTACCTAGGAATAAACCTAACAAAAGAGGTAAAAGATCTATACTCTGAAAAGTATAAACACTTATGAAAGAAATTAAAGAGGACACAAAGAAATGGGAAAATATTGCATGCTCATGTATTAGAAGTACAAACATTGTTAAAATGTCAATACTACCCAAAGCAATCTACACACTTAATTCAATCCCTATCAAAATACCACCAGCACTTTTCAAAGTGCTGGAACAAAGAATCCTAAAATTTGTATGGAACCACAAAAGACCCTGAATAGCCAAAGTAATCCTGAAAAAGAAAAGCAAAGCTTGAAGCATCAGGATTCCAGACTTTAAGTTATATTACAATGCTGTAGTCATCAAGACAATATGCTACTGACATAAAAACCGACAAATAGATCAATGGAATAGAATAGAAAACCCAGAAAGGGACCCACAACTATATGGTCAATTAATCTTTGATAGATCAGGAAAGAATCTCCAATGGTAAAAACACAATCCTTTTTAACAAATGGCATTGGGAATACTGGGCAGCAATATGCATAAGAATGAAACTGGACCACTTTCTCACATCATACACAAAAATAAATTCAAAATAGATGAAAGACCTAAATGTGAGATAGGGAACCATCAAAATTCTAAAGGAGAACACAGGAAGCAACCTCTTTGACCTCAGCCATAGCAACTTCTTACTAAACATGTCTCTGGAGGCAAGGGAAACAAAAGTAAAAATGAACTATTGGGACTTCATCAAGATAAAAGTTTCTGCACAGCAAAGGAAACAATCAACAAAACTAAAAGGCAGCCTATGGAATGGGAGAAGATATTTGCAAATAACATATCTGATAAAGAGCTAGTATCCAAAATATATAAAGAACTTATCAAACTCAATACCCAAAATATAAATCATCTAATTAAGAAATGAGTGGAAGAGATGAATAGACATTTTTCCAAAGAAAAGATGTACAGATGGCCAACAGACATATGAGAAGATGCTCAACATCATTCATCATCAGGGACATACAAATCAAAACCACAATGAGATACGACCTCACACCTGTCAAAATGGCTAAAATTAACAACACAGGAAACAACAGGTCTTGGTGAGGATGCAGAGAAAGAGGAACCCTCTTATATTATTGGTGAGAATGCAAAGTAGTGCAGCCATTCTGGAAAACATTATGGAGGTTCCTCAAAAAATTAAAAATAGAACTACCCTATGACCCAGCAATTGCACCACTAGATATTTACCCAAAGGATAAAAAAATGCAGATTTGAAGGGGCACATCCACCCTGATATATATACCAGTATTATCAACAATAGTCAAACTATGGAAAGAGCCCAAATGAATGGGTACAGAAGATGTGATATCACACACACACACACACACACACACACACACACACACACCATGGAATATTTCTTAACCATCAAAAAGAAGGAAATCTTGCAACCACATGGATGGAGATAGAATGTATTATGCAAAGCAAAATAAGTCAGTCAGAGAAAGACAAATACCATATGATTTCATTCACTTAAATTTGTAGAATTTAAGAAAAAAACCAGATGAACTAATGGGAAGGTGGAAAAACAGAGATGGAAACAAACCATAAGAGACTCATCAATTGAAAACAAACTGAGAGTTGATAGATGGGGTGGGTGGGAGGTGAGCTAAATGGGTAATGGGCATTAAGGAGGGGGGCACTTGTGATGAGCACTGTGTATGATATGTTAGTGGTAAATCACTAAATTCTACTACTTAAACCAATACTGCACTCTATGTTAACTAACAAATTTAAATAAAAATTTGAAACAAACAAAAAAAGAAAACACATGATTAGGGTGTTGTTCCAATAATTTACAGAAATGAATTACAGACCAGATATGCTTCAGAAGCCATAGTTTGCCTACTCCTGCTTTAAAAGATGCAGTTGGGCTAAATGAATTTTAACATTCCATTTTACAGCCTATGATCTTTAAAAAAATATGAATAATGGACATGATTTAAATAAATCTGACATATTACAATAGAGAGTGTATATATAAGCTAAGTTAATACTGTCTAAAAATGGCTCCACAGAAGAGTAGTCAAAAGTAAGGTCCCTGGAGCCAGAACTGCCTGGCTTCAAATCCTAGATCCTCTATTTATGGGTTGTACAATCATTAGAAAGTGCTTTACCTCTCTCTACACAGTTTTCTCAAACATTAGTAGGGAATAGTGGCAGTTTTAAAACAAGTCTGTAAATTCTTTGACACTTCTTCCATTGAGAAGTGTGTTCTGTGTCTCTTCCCCTTGACTCTAAACTGCCTTCATAATTCGCTTGTAACTAATAAAATGTATCAGACATGATCGTTTGCCAAAACTGAGTTAGAAAAGACCATTGAGTATCCACCTGGTTTCTCTCTTTGCTCTGACAGAATCCAGTTCATGTGTACAAAGCACAACTACTCTGAGATCTACATATATTCATTCAGTCAACAGCCCCAGCTGATCTCCCAGTGCATAGCCAGCATCAATTTGCCATCCATGTTGGAAATCCTGTCAGTTCAGTTACCAGATAACTGTAGCCCTAGCTGTTATCCCACTATAGTTGCATGAAAGACCCTGAGCAAGAATCACTCAGGTGTGTCACCAATTCCCAATCCAAAAAAATTATGAACAAAATAAAACAATTGTTGCTTGACAACATTAAGTTCTGGAGAAATTTTGTATGCAACAGCAGAAACCAGAAGAGATGTAATAAAAGTTATATTTCTTCTTATGATTGTTATATAAATTAAATGACCTAATATGTGTAAAAGTACTTAATACAATGCCTAAGTATTGTAAAGAATAAGTGCCTGTATATTAAGAAATTATTAATATACTGTTAAATTTCAGCTTCCTAATAGAATGAAAAGTAGTGAATTTTGAGGATAAGGTTTTCAAAGTGTAAGTATTGTTACACTAGTGAAGAAAATATATTAATAGGCAATGGAGTGGCTTATGCATGAGGCACAGTGCCTAGGGCCCATGATTCTTCTAGGGACACAAATGTTTTAGTTTTTACTTCTTTTAAAATCAGAAGAAAAAAAATCTAATAAATTTAAATCAATAAAATCTGGATAATATTCTTCCTTATTATAATGCAGTCATAACATATGGCACTGGGTATTGTATATAAGTGATGAATCACTGAATTCAACTTATGAAAGCAATATTGCACTGTAGTTAACTAAAATTTAAATAAAAATTTAAAAAATAACAAAAAAATGATTTTTTTAATAGTGAAAGGACCCTATAAAGACAAGAGTTCCTAGACTTCACAAGAGTCATAATATGTCTCCAAATATGCATGGAGACAATAGAGTCCCCTTTTAGAGCTTCTAAACCTAGTGTTACTTTGGAATTATTGCTTATGAACTTGTAATTTTTTTTAAAGATTTTATTTATTCATTTGACAGAGAGAGAGACAGCGAGAGAAGGAACACAAGCAGAGGGAGTGGGAGAGGGAGAAGCAGGCCTTCCACTGAGCAGGGATCCTGATGCAGGGCTCGATCCCAGGACCCCAGGATCATGACCTGAGCAGAAGGCAGACACTTAACGACTGAACCATGCAGGCACCCTGAACTTGGAATTTTTTTAAACTCTTCCTATTTGGATCACTGTTCAATTCCTCATTAAGATAACCCTTTGTGACAGAGTTAATATGTACAAGATAAACTGGAATTTTTATTGGTTAAAATTCAAATGCTGCACAAACAATGAATCATGGAACACTACATCAAAAACTAATGATGTAATGTATGGTGATTAACATAAAATAAAAAATTTAAAAAATTCAAATGCTGGTGAAGTGAAAAATGGTAAGAATGGACCTCAGGAAAAACATTTAGGGAGAATAATATGTGATAATTAAACAGATGTCATACTTCCTGGTATTTCATCCTAAGTCTACTCTTAATTTTGTGCGTAAGGTCTAAACCTAAAGATCTCAAAACCTCTAAATTAAACTCTAAATAGCTTAATTTCTAAAACTACAAAGGAGGGTAATCTCTAAGAACTATTAGAATTTTATATCTTGGTTCAAGATCATTTGGACATGGGAAGATTTCAAATTTTGAAAATATCTTTTAATCTGTTCTGTGAAAGACAATCTCAAGAGAATGAAAGATAAACCACAGATTTGTCTTGCAGAAGACAATACTTGCAAAAGACACATCTGATAAATACTGTTATTCAAAATATAGAAGGAACACTTTTTTTTTTATTCTTATGTTAATCCCCATACATTACATCATTAGTTTTAGATGTAGTGTTCCATGATTCATTGTTTGTGCATAACACCCAGTGCTCCATGCAGAATGTGCCCTCCTCAATACCCATCACCAGGCTAACCCATCCTCCCACCCCCCTCCCCTCTAGAACCCTCAGTTTGTTTTTCAGAGTCCATCGTCTCTCATGGTTCGTCTACCCCTCCGATTTCCCCCCCTTCATTATAGAAGGAACTCTTAAAACCCAACAGTAAGAAAATAAACAACTCAATTTAAAAATAGTCCCAACACTTTAATAGACACTTCATCTATGAAAATTTACATATGGAAAATAAGCACATGAAAAGATGTTCAACATCATATGTCATCAAGGAAATGCATATTAAAACAACAGTGATCACTACACACCCGGAACACTGACAACACCAAATGCTGACAAGAATGTAGCATAACAGGAACTCTCATTCTTTGCTGGTGTAGATGTAAAATAGTAGAGCCACTTTAGAGGACAGTTTGGTGATTTCTTATAAAACAGAAAATAGTTTAACTATATAAGCAATCGTGCTCTTTAGTATTTACCCAAAGGAGTTGAAAAGTTAGGTCCACACAAAAGCCTGCACAGGAATGTTTATATATTCATAGTTACCAAAACCTGGAAGCAACCATGATGTACTTCAGTAGAATGAATTGATAAATAAACTGTGGTACACCCAGACAATAGAATATCATTTAGCCATGATAAGACATGGAGGATATGTAAGTGCATGTTACTAAGCAAAAGAAGCCAATCTGAAAAGGCTACATACTGTATGATTCCAACTATATGACATTCCAGAAAAGGTGAAACTGTAGAGAAAATTAAAAGATAAGTGGTTGTTAAGGACTGAGGGTGAGAGAAGATGACTAAGCAGAGCACAGAATTTTTATGGCATTGAAAATACTCTGTATAATATTTTAATGATGGACATATGTCATTATGCATTTCTTTAAACCCATGAAATGTACAACACTAAAAGTAAAAGTAAACCCTAATGTAAACCCTAAAGAACAGACTTTGAGTTATTTTGAAAGGTCAGCTGTAACAAATGTACCACGTGTGTGAGGTATGTGGATAATGGGGGAGGTTATGTATATGTGGGGGCAGGGGTATATTTTTCTCAATTTTTTGTGAACATTAAACTGTTCTAATAAATAAAGTCTTAATTTTTTTAATTTAATTTAAATTCAAGTTAGTTTACATATAGTGTAATATTGGTTTCAGGAGTAGAATTTAGTGATTAATCACTTACATATAACACCCAGTGCTCATCACAAGTGCCTTCTTTAATGTCCATCATCCATTTAGCCCATCCCCCACCCACCTCCCCTCTAGCAACCCTCAGTTTGTTCTCATTAGTCAAGAATCTCTTATGATTTGCCTCCCCCTCTGTTTTTATCTCGTTTTTCCTTCCCTTCCCCTATGTTCATCTATTTTCTTAAATTCCACATATGAGTGAAATCAAATGGTATTTGTCTTTCTCTTATTTAAAAATACTTTTAAAATGGCAAAACATATTAACAATTGTTGGTATTTTTAGTCTGTAATTTACGTGAAGGTATATCCCTCTCTCATTTTGTTGACATTATGTTACAGCAGCATGTAGAGAATATCTTTAAATTTTAAGTGGGATCTATGATTCCTTTAGCAGAATGGAGTATTACCAATCATTTTCTAGTCTTCTGAGTTGATCTTAAATTAGTTCTAAAAAAAAAAAGTAATTATGAATCCTGAAAGCACTCAACACATCCATGCATTAAGCACTGGTAATAATGAGAGAATAACTAAAAAAAATGTATTTCTTTTTTTTTTCAGCAAATTTTATTTCTAAATCAAGTCGTTTCTGCTATTTGATGTAACGTTGACCAAAGTAACAGTTATCTTACACGTCTGAAAGAAAATCCTGACTTAGTCTTCTCCAGAAATAAACTAGAGTGTGCTTTCCCTAACTTTCCTTGATTATTATTTTTTTTAAGAAATCTCCACATGTAGGGTACTTATATTACTGCTGTGAAAAAAATATTCAAAGTAGTCCTTGCAATATGGGGCTTGTAAACTAGTTCATGAAGAAGAAATCTGCGTATGATATGGTAACATGTGCATGATGTTCTCTAGACTGACAAAAGAATCAGGTTCTGACTCCAATTCTATAACTTAATAGTTGAAGAATTGTTATCAAATATTTTCTTTCCCTGAGCTTCACTTTCTTCTTCTGCTAGAATGAAATAATTAAGCCTGCCCCATCTGCTGCAATATGTGTTTATGAGGGGCAAGGAATGTGGATATTACACATGAAACATTTAAATGGTAATGTAAAAGAGCAGGTTTGGTAATTGCAGTAATAATAGCAGTAGTATTAATGACATGAAATAAAATATAAATATCAGACTGACAGCATGTTATAGAAATTTAGATTTAGAAAGAAACCTTCACAGGTATGTCTTTACATTCAAAAGCTAATTAACTAAGCATGCACTGCAAACAGAAAGCATATTGGCCCCAGGAATGTGAAAATTAATGTGACTTTTTGTATTTAAAAAGTTTCATTCTAGAAGAAAACCTATATATAAATAAATATAAGGTCTTATAAAAACTTCAATGCAGACCATACATTTCCAGATAATTATATTTCATAACTTAATAATATTCATAAATTAGGGGAGAGGCCCACAGTGTTTAATTTTGTTGTTTAAGGATATTCACAATTTGGCATTTCACACAAGAAAGTAAATTTTATTATCTCAATGGGAAGAACATCATTACCTCAAAACAAAGAATGACATTTGCCATGATAAAACATGTTCAATTTAGTAACTTTATATATACTTAGTCATTGATTGTATTAATTCTCTTTTCACCATAGAATTGTCAAAACCTAATGCATAAGAAAACACAGCTCTTAAAGTGAATTTTGGAAAATCAAAATAAGTTTATATAGTGAGATTATAAGAAGAGGTATAGTCAATTTATTTAATAAAGTTAGCATAGGTATATTTTAGGAAAGGTTTCATCAAAGAAATTACTCAAAAACTGAATCCTGAAATATGAAAGATAATAGAGGATGAAGCAAAAGTAGAAAGATATAAATTTATAGCAGTCATTAAGAGTTTGGCTTTTGTGTCAGGAATTAGACTAAACACTGACTCTACTCTTTAAGTTTGGGCAAATTATTCAACCTCTTAAACATAAATTTATCTGTAAAATGGAAATTTTTTTTAGAGAAAGAGAGAGCACATGTGCATGTCATTGGTTTGGAAGGGGTAGAAGGCGAGGGAGAGAGAATCTTAAGCAGGTTCCACGCCCAGTATGGATCCCAATACAGAGCTCGATCTCATGACCCTGAGATCATGACCTGAGCCAAAATCAACAGTCAGACGCTTAACCAACTGAGCCACTGCGGTGCCCCTGTAAAATGGAATTAAAAAAAAAAAATCTTAGATTACATTCTTACTTAAGAAAATTCATGCAAAAACCTTAGCATACTTAGCACATACCAAGTGCTTAACTAAACATTGCTAATAATTCTTCTTTTTACTATTACTTTTAGTACTATTATTATTTTATATAGAGTGAAAGATACAGCAAGGTGTGTGAAAGGTGGAGTGAGTGATAGGTATGTTCTAGAACATAGAGCATATTTTATATCACACTGGACAGTTGGGAAAACCAATCTATATTTTGTCCATAGAAAGCTCTTTTTGATATTACTATAGAGAATAGATTGGATACAAGAATTGCAGTACAAATATTAGTTTGGCTCCTGTTCCAATAGTCCAAGTGACACAGAATGATGGTGTACTATGCAGAAAGTGGGTATTAAGAGAAAGATAATGATAAGGATTGTAGAGTTATTTAGAGAATAGTGAATTAGGTGAACCATCATGTGTTGGGATTTTTGTGAAGGAGACAGAAGAGTTTAAGATGTACCCCAATTTTATGATTTATGATAACATTTCTAGATATTCAGAGTGAACTATTTGGGGCATAGTAAGAATTTATTATTATTATTATTATTATTATTATTATTATTTTAAAATAATTAACCCCTGTGATCTCCGATAGTCAAAGCAACAACTTGTAGTAACTGAAATAGTCCACAAGGTGGTAGAAATCAAGTCTAAAACGTCTATGATTCTCCCTGTAGAGGGCATTAAAATGTTGGGTGGTAAAAACATGCAGTACTTGCATTGTATTCCAAAGTTTTAAAGAGAAGGATATTGGACTAGTCAACAATTGTTATGTGAAGTTTATTGATCTAAATGGATGGTTTTGTAATAAGGCCAACCTATGTCAAAAGTAAATGGAAGCACTGCTCAAAGTAAAATGCTAGCAGCACTCACTGACAGGGAAAAATATACTAAAAGTAACTGATTTAGTTAAGTAAATGATGAATGGAAGCTTCAAGTTTTGGTCTGGAAAATAAATTTTTAGCTTTTCAAATAGCAGTGTTAGCTGTAAAAAAGATCTCTGCATTTATTTATTTTATTTTTTCCAAGATTTTGGTTTATTATTTATTTGAGAGAGAGAGAGTGCGGGAGAGCACAAGCAAGGGGAGCTGCAGAGGGAGAGGGAGAAGCAGGCTCCCTGGGATCATGACCTGAGCCGAAGGGAGAGGCTTAACTCACTGAACTTGACTTTTATACAATATATATTTGTCAATTCAAGAAATGAATTTGAGTTTTAACAATAAAATAAAAAGGCCATGATACATGCTATTTATTGGATTGTCTGTATAATATTACTGTCAGTCAGGTCAGTGGCAATTTTGACATTTTAATAGACAATATATAAGATACAAGAAGCTTAACCTATTTTTTTTGTGAAAAACATGAGGTGGAGAGTAAACTTAAAATGTTGGAATTCTCAGTTCCTAAAATAATTCCAAATTTTTCTTTATACTTAAAAATTTCCAAATTTTCTTAAAATTAAATTTCAGATCCACATGCATCAAAATGATGTCACTGAATAAACAGACTATTGATACCAGGGAAGGGAATAATTCTTTGCATTGGTACTATTAGCTCAATAGTCTTAGCACCCTATAGAACAATAAAGGATTTTAATTCCCCTTTACTAATTAATACCCAGAAGAGATGTTTGAGTATAACACATTTGTCATGGCATTTCAACCAAAGAGAGTTTCAAGAAAGAACAAATCAATACTCTGGATAAATCTGGATTAAGGTGTACTGAAACGGACAATGGGGGGTGTTGCCTTCTTATGACCAAATAATAGGCAAAGCTATTAAATCTGCTTTTAAGTAGGAAAACTATCATTTAAATGGTAAAATGACTTGACCTTTGCTAGTTTTTTTAATTTTTTTAATTTATTTTTATTATTATTTTTTTAAATTTTATTTATTTATTCATGAGAGACAGAGAGAGAGAGGCAGAGGGAGAAGCAGGCTCCCAAGGAGCAGGGAGCCCGATGCGGGACTCGATCCCAGGACCCTGAGATCATGACCTGAGCCGAAGGCAGACGCTTAACCATCTGAGCCACCCAGGCGCCCCTTTGCTAGTTTTTTAAAATCAAGGTTCCCATCTGTCTTTTTCATCCCTTTTCTATCCCTGGTGGTTAACATACATTATACCATTTATTCATATGCTTTCAATTATATATGTTTATATTCTTTAATTTATAGAAGAAAGAAAACTGGATGTAAAAACATCAAATATTAGCTGATCATCATTCAATGTTGGAAATGATCATTTATATCTATAGCTTTGTTTTTCTGTATTTTCCAAATTTTATGTACTGAAATGTAAATTTTTACATTAAAGTGTTAACCCTTCCTACAAAATGTTCAGTTTAGAGAAGAAATTTCATTAAACAAAAAAGTTAAATAGAATTTAAAGTTACAGTAAGACCTCACTTACGTGTTCTCACTGTCAAATCTGTGGTACCTCAGATTTGACATTCCCGAGAATATAAGTGCAAGATACAATGCTGTGTCTTGCATAGATTTATAGTTATCTTCACAAAAGCCTTTGGTGGCAGCTGTTATTGTTATATTATCACTTTATGGATGGAGAACCTGAGGCCTGAAGAGATTTAGTAAAAATACACACACAAATAATTATTGGTGCTAGGATTAAATGCAGAAATTCTTATTGGAGACCTTGCCTCCTACTACCACACTAAATTTTACTGTCTAAACAAAATGAAATTGGCTCCATATAAGTTATCAGTGGTGATCATCACTTTTTTTCTTAATTCAGTAAGATCATCGCTGAGCCAACACTCATATTAAACACTCCTCATCATGAAACAAGCAGATGAAGCAAGATCTTCCTGTAAGAACTAAATGACTGCTACCTTCAAAGGACATGCGTAAATTAGAATTAAGCAAAGACATGTCAACTACATAGGCTTAAATAAAAATTTTCAGTTATCACTTCTTAAAAATAAACTAATTTACACTTAATGATAAAATGTTGGTGACTTATGATGTTGAACTAAATATTAAATATAAGTAAAAATAAGTCATTAAATTATTCACCATGAAAGCAAATAACTATAAATTACCAACACTTTGCTATAGTTTCCTGTGAACAAAAGTAGAAAAGAAAATATAAAAGTCTGTAGTGCTATCATTTTCCAAACAACAAAACATACCAATTATTTCTGGGAGACTATTCTTTTCCCTGACATTGATTCTAACATGTATTTGTCATATAGATTTCATATAAGGGCCATTAAGTAACATAATAAGCAACTGCTCCAGTATTGTCTTTGCAGAGGATAGATGGACAGCATTTATGTTTCCCCACATGGAAGGAAGTTTATAATTAAATCTAGATGACCTGACAGCATTTACACAGTGGTCCTAAGTGTTATAATCTAGAAAAATCCAGATGATGTGACAATAAAGAGATAGAGTTTAAATAACTTGGAAGAATGTTTAACATGTGCTTTCGAGAATTATCTATTTATATTCAGAATTATTATGTATGTGTTCCAAAGAGTCAACTTCCCAGACTTAACCCTCTGAACAAGAGTTGTCACTGAACAAGAGTTTCTCAGTAGGACCCAAGTATCTCTCTAAAATACCAAAATTCTTTGAGATTTTTGTGACTGTGGATTATAGTGAGCTAATAATTTTATCTTCTAACAGTTCATAAAGTGTTACTATTTTATGTTAATTAAAGAAAAAGTCGTATTCTCAAAGCAAGATATGCAGGTAACATACTTGATATCAAGTTATAAAAATTTAACTTGCCAGAAATAATTTAGCAATTAAGAGAGAAACTCCATTTGTTTCTACACAAGGGTGTGTATATTAGCCATAAAAAAAAAGGTCTAAATCTGCATAAGCACATGGACAATCATTGAGCTGATATTCAAAAGTTGTGCTAAATATGGAAGAAATGTGATCAGAAAATATGTTAGGACATATTACCAATCAGCTACCACAATCATGAAAGAATATAAGTGAGGCTTCTATAAAGTGTATTGATAGGTCTAAATATTGTAACCATTTTTGCATATGTTGTATTAATATCTCCATTTCAAATACTAATAATATTTGAATGTCATGGCTACAAAGATCAAGAAATAATCCTACTTCAACTATGAGAATTAAATTCCTGAAAATGCAATGATAGCAAATGTTTTATTTAAGAAATTGAAACCCTACAGGAAATATAAAACTAAGTGTTTAAACGTTGCCAATAAGCCTGTGAAATCCATTACAAATATGTTATTCTTTCATTAAAAAGAAAAGCCAAGTGTTAACTGATTCTAGGGAAGTGTAGGTCACCCCCAACTTTTCTCCTTAAGCCATTGTAGAAATAATGACACTCTAATGAACTAAATATATACTGCCCCATAGTTAACTTTAAAAGCAGTTATGCAAAGCAGTGTGTTTGATTTGGAAACATGACTCTTAAAATTACCAATACAGGACTTTCAGCAATCACTGAGGATGTAGAAAACTAGAAGTAACAACATCCCCACCTGTTCAACAACACCATCACCAGGAGAAACAACAACAAAGCTGCACGATCAACAAATCCACAAATGTTCTTGACCCCACAAGAAGCTAAGATCATAGGCCAACCAACTAACCCAAAATCTATGGAAAGACAGGAACCTTCAGGAAGATGAAGATCAAGCACTTATGTCCACGACACAGACACCACTGAACACCAGTAAGAATTCAGCTAAAATTCAGTCCTTTAGGTGGAGTATGAACTAGTGACAGAATATAGAACTCCTGGGAAGAAGGGTGCAGACACAAGGGAGTCCACACCCACTTAGAGGCTAGGAAAAATATTGATGACAGTACTGAGAAACATTCCTTGTAGTATAGACCTAGAAGAGGTGACCAGCAGCCATCCAGGGCATTCCTCCACTTCCCTACCTCCATCCGAGCTGCCATCTCCCTCCCTGAACACAGAAAAAAGTGCTGCCTAAGATTCAGCTTTAGTCAGAAAGAGAAAGCCCCTGTCCAACTGTTACCCTTCCCCACCACTAAGTCAGTAAACACTGAGTAACAGGTGACAGCTCTCCACTTCTGGGAGAAAAGCAAAGAACATGGAGAAAGACCCTCTCTGTGGAACAGCACCAAGGAAAGACCTAAAGCTGAGAATGGAGCAAACATTGAGGAAGTGTGAGGAAGAGACGCACCTCTAACAAACCACCCTAAGCTTAGAGTACCACTAGAGAAATTTAAAACCTAGGGTGCACTGACATATCCAAACCCAGATCAACCTTGACTAGATTAACGGAACACCTCCTCTGACACACACACACACACACACACACACACATGCACGCACCTGGAGATAATTAATGTTAGCTGGAGTTAAGATTCTTCTGGTAATCAGAAACTAGACAGAAGTAAAGTCTTTTGCACTTGATTTTTTAGTATGAGAAGATCATAGTTGAGGAGTGGGAAGTTGTTATGTTTTTGACAATAAACAAAGCAGGTGATATATTTTTCTTAACGAATATTTAATTTTTGTGTGAACTACAAACTGAACAAGAAGCCAGGTTACTAATGCTGGTGCCATTTTTCTCGTACATGTTATTTCCTTAAAAATCTTAAAATGATTATTACATAAAATAGTGTCAATTTGTTGACTACTTTAAAAGTTGATATAAAAATTAAAATAAATCTCAGTGAAAAAGGGAATATCTATATATATGCAGGTCACTATTCAGCTTATTGGGTAACAGTACTTATAACAGAGATTACCCATTTGTGCTGGCTTGACTAATATCCCAGATACATGAGCAATCTTCTTAGGGTTTACTAGTTTCTTGCGGTCTCCTTACATACACTATCTGAGAGACAAAATGTATGTATAACAGTCTGCTAGCACCCTGGAGAATTGAGAAGCATATCAGGAATATGTATAAAATAGAAAAAAAAGTTTTCATTTAGACTAGTTTAATTAATTAGAGCCCAGTTCAAGCCCTTCTGTTTTACCATAAAATTAATATTTATTGTCTTCCCTTGTGACCCACTTCCTACCTTGAGGAACTCATAGAATAGTGAGAAACACACACACACACACCCCTATTTTCATCATCATACCATGTGGTAAAGCACTGAGGGAGAAATGTACAGAGCATTCTGAAAGTATAAAAATTATGACAGCTAATCCAGTTCTAGGTTGACGGAAAAATAGGAAAAAGGTAGCTAATTTGAGAAGACTTCCTAAATGCCTGATGTGAGTTAAATCCTGAAAAGTATATTCAGGAAAAAAAAAAAAATTACTCAATTCTTACTCTTCTCAAGTTGATCTAATAGAAAAGAAGATGTGATTCACATGTGATTTATTTCTTTTCTTTTATTTTTTTAAGAGAGGGAGGGGTGGGGAGATGCAGAGAAAGAGAGAGAATTTTAAGCAGGCTCCATACCCAGCATGGATCCTGAAGTGGGGCTCGATCTCACAACCCTGAGATCATGACCTGAGCCGAAATCAAGAGTTGGAAGCTTACCCAATTGAGTCACCCAGGTGCCCCTCACATGTGATTTCTTAAGGGTGAACATAAAACAAAAAAAGAATGCCCTTGCTTCTCACTTGATTTATAAACTTAGATTACAGCCTGGGATGGACACTAAACTGTAACTTGGGCATTAAAATAATTAAAATGAAACAAAATGTACCAAATTTTGTCACACTTAGTAAAGTATGTCCTGTGAAACTTTTTATACAGTTAATTGTGTATGCATGTATGTGTTTGTGTGTGTGTACTCTGGGTCCATAAATGCATTTCTTGCTAAGTTTTGTTTTCAAAAGTGTGAAAACCATAGTCCCAGTCTACCTTTGCTTTAAGCTTTGACAGTGGAACAAATTTTGTTTTCTCCACTAGAAGCTATTCTTTAAATCAGATGTTTTAGACTTGGTAGGAGAGTGGTAAAATTAGAGATGAGGAATTCGGGGCCATCCAACTTTATGGTCAACATTGGTCTGAGGTTAATTATTAGGCTTACCGAGATTTTTAAAAAAAATTCTCCAGATTCCAAAGTAGATTATTAGAAATCATCAGCCAGTAATAAAGCAATGTCTTGCCTATTTTACTACTGCTCTCTCTCTCTCTCTCTCTCTCTCTCTATGGATATATATATATATATATATATATGGTTTGGGTACTTCCCAAGCAGAAAAGTAGCTGAAAGGAGGCCAATATGTGGTGTTTCTGTATCTGCTGTCTGTTTTCTTATGTTTTCATACTGTAATGACTGAATGGGTCAAACTGATGTCATTAAGGAAGGGATCTTTTGTATTCTTTGATCAAGGAATTTCTTAAAACTTTTCCTCTATATAAGATCATGTTCACACATCATATATACACTTGTTTTCCCCCAGAATAAAATATCATTTAGTATCACCAGTATAGAAAATAAAAGCAAAAGGATAAATGAGCCACCCAAGGGCTCCTTGATACTTGTATTTTTAAGCTAATTATTTAAGTTGGTTATGTTTGTTATTAATATGCCTGTTAATAAATAAAGGTGTTCATGATACCATATGAAATTACATTTTTTACCAGTTTTCATTTGTACATAAAGGGAGAACAATGAAGTCTACTGTCCTTTATGTTTACATTTAATCAGAAAAATAAGCAATTAATTTACTTTAAGACTCAAATTGCTGTAAGATATATATATTTTTATTAGTTGTTTTTGATATGGATTTTAGTTTGTGATTTCTATATATTTTTTAAGATTTTATTTATTTATTTGTCTGAGAGAGAGCACACTCAGGGGGAGCAGCAGAGGGAGAGGGAGAAGCAGGCTCCCCACTGAGCAGGGAGCCTGATGCGGGACTCGATCCCAGGACCCTGAGATCATGACCTGAGCTGAAGTCAGATGCTTAACCAACTGAGCCACCCAGACGCCCCTATATTTTTCTATTTGTTATTACTAAAATGTACTCCTTCTCAACTTGGTAACTCCATTGCATGATTTAGAATTTACATTTGGGATAACAGTGCCAGTAGGCCATGCTGTCAATTAATATAGACCTGAAAATTAAGTGCATTTTTGAAACTGAAATTGAGCTCAGAGAGATTCGTTTTTCATGTATGCATTATTGTATTTCTAATAAAGCATGTTTTTATTGAATGATTATATATATAATCTACATAAATGGTATAGAAAATGAAATACCAATTTAAACAAGATTGTTGGCAAATGTACAAATCCTAGGAATTTTGACTTGCTTCTCATTATCTAACTTTAATTTTTTACTCCCACTACAAGTTTTTATTTAGCTTAATCAGTTTGCAGGCACACAAGCTTTATATTTAGGACTTATTTGGTTTCTCATGCTCAGGCATTCTGAGAGTTCTAATCTGCTAGACCTGCTTCCCAGCTGTCAGACTATATTAGAATCTAAGGTTCTTGGTTATTTACTAATGTCCTTATACTTCTATGTAAATTTAGGATTAACTCTCTTGTTTCTCCAGCTCTGCTCTATTATAGTTACTGAAACATTCATTTATAACCATGGCTCTTATTATGTCTAAGAATCACACAAAAATCACAAATTTCTTGTAAACAGAGATTCTGCTGTAAGGAGTCTGATATTAGAGTCATAAATATGCATTTCAAAATTCTTCCAAGTCCTTTGATGCAGAAGGCCTTGGGCTACTCTTTAAGAAACATTACATAATCTCTTGCCCCAAAACAACACAGTGTAGACCACTGCAACCAGACTCAGGAGCTGGTTCACAGTTCAGACCAGATCTCCTTGACTGTTGCTTCTGGACCCAGCCTCCTTGCAAATCCCAGGATTCTTTACCTGAGCCCTAGTTGTGCCTCTTAACTAAGAATAGATGAGTTAGGATAAGATGGAGCTTTTTCCACTGTGTTCTGCTTTTCAAAATGCAGTAAAAACTAACTAAATAAGTAAAAGATAATCTTCCCATAATACACTATTACCACCCTCTCTTTTTACTCAACATTTATTGAAATAAGATAGGCACTGGGAAGAAGAAATACACCTCTACCTGGCCTCTCCGATGTCTCCCAGATCCCTTTTTTTTTTATAATGCTTTAGGTGATGAAGGAGAGATTCCCTAGACACTTTTCAGTAGTACAAGTCAATTTCACACATTGAATACTGTTTACTTCCTTCTGTTTCTCTAAGTAAGCACTTGCACTCTCAACCTGACTGAAGGTGAGAACAATTACTTTTTAAATGGATGAAACTGCTTTTGGACAATTTCAAGTATTCTCCATATAACTTTTAAACAATTATGCATAACTGTGCACTTTCCCACACAAACCTAATATTATACCCATGTATTTTATATTCACCAAGTGTGTAAATATGCATGACACTATTGTAAATATACTGATATTACTGAAAATCAATTTTAAGACTTAAAACAGAAAGTTACAGTGGAAAGGCATGAAGATTTATGCTGGATACCTGTCTTTTCAGTTTCTTTCAATTAAGCTAGCTTCATCATTTTGGATCCTGTTTCTTCAAACTGAAATAGAGGGTAGTTGGAAGTAAAAAATCACTGTAAATAAAAATTTCATATTTGTTTCAGTGTTTGTTTTTATTTTTTCAGATTCTGCATTTGTTTTTACTTGTTAACAAAGATAGCATAATTAAGATCAGTGAGAAAATCAAGCTATATTACTTTGTTTCACTTAGTGCTGTGGGGTGGGGGTAAGCATCAGAATCCCAAAGTATTTTCCAGATCTTATGTATGCTGAACAATCAGAACCAGAGGAGATAAATATCTGTTTGCTAGAGTATATTAATTAATCATTAGCTATGCAAAGAGTGTTAGTGAGCCAAGAATAAGATAGACACATTTTCTTTATAAGAAAGAAGATGAGGGCGCCTGGGTGACTCAGTTGGTTAAGCGACTGCCTTCGGCTCAGGTCATGATCCTGGAGTCCCGGGATCGAGTCCCGCATCGGGCTCCCTGCTCGGCTTGTCCCTCTCCCGCTCCCCCGTCTTGTGCTCTTTCTCTCTCTCACTCTCTCTCTCTCAAATAAATAAATAAAATCTTTAAAAAAAAAAAAAGAAAGAAGATGAGAGGCGCCTGGGTGGCTCAGTCAGTTAAGTGTCTGCCTTCCACTCAAGTCATGAACTCAGGGTCCTGAGATTGAGCCCCGCATCGGGCTCCTTGCTCAACAAGGAGCCTGCTGCTCCCCCCTGCTTGTGTGCTCTCTCTCTCTGGCAAATAAATAAATGAAATTAAAAAAAAAAGAAAGAAAGAAAGAAAGAACATGAGAAATTGAGTTCCCAAAGGTATTATCTTTTTTTTTTTTTAAAGATTTATTTATTTATTTGACAGAGAGAGAGATAGCGAGAGCGGGAACACAAGCAGGGGAGTGGGAGAGGGAGAAGCAGGCTTCCCGCCGAGCAGGGAGCCCGATGTGGGGCTCGATCCCAGGACCCTGGGATCATGACCTGAGTGGAAGGCAGACGCTTGACAACTGAGCCACCCAGGCGCCCCCCCAAAGGTATTATCTTAAGGGAGAGAAGATATATGAGAGAGGAAAAGCTGAAAAAGAAAAAGTAAGATCAACCTACCAGGACAACATGGAATAGAGACATTCACAGTGAAAGGAGCAGGAATAACCAAAGGACTTTCAAAAACAAGGTTGCCTAATATTCTAAGTTTCTGCTGTATAATATCATGTTATGTCTATTGTCTTCAAGGTTTCAATAACTCAGGCAAATACAACAAGCCTGTATTTCTTCCTCAGAATTATTGCAGAACACACAGAAGTATCCAATGTAAGATGTGAGGTATAGTAATATGAGCACTTAGTAAATGTTAGTAATTTGAAGGGCAGTAACTAGGAGACATACAAGCTTTCTGAAAATTCTATCAGATACGGAGGTAGAGAGGCTCTGGTGTTTTCCATATGTTACACGAATTTAGACCATTTTCACTTCAATAAAATTGAAAACATAAACTGAGGAACTGGGGAATTTCCAGGCCCCAACTGTTGGTGTTGTGGATTTAACAATATTCACTTCCTATTTTTCAGGGCTTGAGTGCAGCTTAAATAATATATTGTGTATGAATCCATGTTGTACTTTATAAGATCACGATCGTACACAAGTGTATTTATAAAGCCATTGAAAGAGCATAAAGGCTCATGATTATAGAGAATGCAAAAAAAAAAAAAACATGGTAAATACATTTTAATCACAAAACATATTTTAATCAATTAAATTTAAAATTTAGTGTCTTATTTTCTTATTTTGTGATGTTAAAAATTTTCTACGTTAACTTAGAAAAAATGTCACACGTAAGAGTGAAAGTGCATAGGATAGTTTACAAAGAACTAGCATGAGTTCAAGGGGGCTCTAATAACCATTATTTTATCTATGAATCCCGAAATAGCTTTTATTTTTTTATTTTTTATTTTTTTAAAGATTTTATTTATTTGACAGAGAGAGACACAACGAGAGAGGGAATACAAGCGGGGGGGGGGGGTGAAAGAGGGAAAAGCAGGCTTCCTGCTGAGCAGGGAGATGGATGTGGGGCTCGATCCCAGGATCCTGGGATCATGACCTGAGCCGAAGGCAGACACTCAACGACTGAGCAACCCAGGCGCCCTGCGAAATAACTTTTAAAAAATCTCTAGAATCACAGTGATAGCAAAACTAAAATAAATTAATTTTCAGTGGCTTAAAACAAGACATCAATCTGTTGTTGCTGCAATATTGATTGAATGTATGTCAGATTGGATGGACAGGTCACCATGACTTGAAGTACAACTCTTGACAGGTCCGTCATCTTAAAAAATAGATATTAATAGTTTTTGAATGAACCAAAATAGGTTTCGAACTCCTAGCATATTACTTTGTTAATGCAAACTTTTAGATTAAGTCATCTATCAATGGTACCACAATAAAAAATTTCTTCAAAAATTATAATAAATTTTCAGAAGAGAATGTTGCAAATCACAAGAGTTAAAGTAATAGGAGAAAAATTCTTAAGTAAATACTTTGGGTTCTTAGTACTTTATTTGAGAACAAAAATAGAAGTGAAATTTATATAAAAGAAAAATATCTAACAAGCACGATTAACCAAGTTGTAGCTTACATATTTATTAGAGCTACAAATAGTAATTTTAAAAAATTAAAGAGATTCAAATTGCTGTAAAGTTGATATAAATTAGTTCAAAATAGACTTGAGCTAAAAATTAAAGTCATAGAAATAGTGAAGAGAAAATTAAAACTTAGTTTACATTTACACATTCAAACATTTTATGTTACTTCTTGGCATGCTATGAATCTCACAATAATTTTGTTGGTTTATTCTTTCAAATTGTAATTAATTTCCCCATTATGTATACATACAGACAGATAGATTTATGTATAGAAACATACTCATAACTTAAAAATGAAGATTTTTAACCTCCCCATCTTGTCACCTCAGACTAATGAGCAATAATAACTCTAATGTGGGTATGGCATCATTGTCAAGATTGACAAGAAAAAGCTTATTATGGTGCTAGAAATATTGAAAAAATTGTTTTTCTACCTAAAAGCATGTTTTAAATGCTTGACAATTATTTGAAGGAAAAATTACTCTTTATTAAAAGTATATCCCACAAGTAAATGATGAGGTTAAATATCAAACTCTTTCACAGATCTTTCTAATAAAGAGTCTCAAACCCTAAGATGAAAGGATAGAGAGAAAAGAATCACAGTACTTAAAGCAAACAGGCTATGTGGGAGAAACCAACAAGAAGCTCCTCTCAGTCGTCTATTATTGCTTAAAGATGCTTCTGATCCAGCTCTAATAAGCACTTCTTCTCCTGGTTTCCATGGCACTTATGAGAGGCAGGAAAGTGCAGTGATGGAATGTGGCCTCTGGTGTGAGCTATCCTGGCCTCAACTCCTGATTCTAGCCCCATGGATTATGCAAGATACTGAATTGTTATGTGCTTGATATAGAGTCTAAAATCAGATACTGAGTTAAATTTTAGTATCCATGTATTTAGAACTAGACTATGAAATTTGTAAATATGTATGTTTTATTCATTTTTACATCTTTTGCTTTTAGCACAATGAATAAACATTTTTATTGATGGGCAAAAAAGAAAGTAGAGACAAAAAGAGATAGAGAGTGGGAGAGAACAGCCAAGCTAAGGTTATTTTTGTTATAAAGATTTTTCCCTCTGGGTGCTGAAGGGTTGGCATAAAAATTGGGTTAGGAGATGATTCTGGGTAGTTTAGCATGAAAATGAACTTATGGACATTAAGACATTGAGAATCCATATATTCAGTTAGGATTCACATATTGACTTCCAGGGTCTTTAACTATGACTAGAACACACACTTTGATTCAGAGCTTGCAGTTAAAAAATAAATAAATACATAAAACCAACACAGTGAATCATGGAACACTACATCAAAAACTAATGATGTACTATATGGTGACTAACATAACATAATAAAACTAAATTAAATTAAAAAAAAAACAGAATTATCTTTAGAGACAAAACTGACTTCAAAGTTTTAGACTTGAGAGAAAAGATATGATGCATTAGAGTTTCCATAGAAAAAAAAAAAAAAAAAACAGAAAAGCAAATTTCCCCCAAAGCAATTTTGTTTTCTTTCTTTCTAGAGACAGAGAGAGCACACTGGGGGGGGGGGGGGGGGGGGTTGAGGAGGGCAAAGGGAGAGGGAAAAAGAGAGAAGCTTAAGCAAGCTCCATGCCCAGAATGGGGCCCATGTGATGCTCGATGTGGGGCTCATTCTCATGAATCTGATCATGACCTGAGCTGAAATCAAGAGTCAGACACTTTACCAACTGAGCCACCCAGACACCCCTTGAAAAGCAGTTCTTAAAAAGAGGGCACATGTGAACAAGTTTGGATTTTTTTTCATTTAAAAAAACTTCCAAAATTTTTTTGGAAATATGGGAAAGAGTCTAGAGTTCTGGAAATGTGACAGAGTGGACTATATGGGATGTACTTTCAGGATGGAAAATAGTTAAGTTCAGTCCAAAGGGACAGATCTCCTATAAAAAGAAAAAGTGTGACTTATTCAAATTGTATAGTGCTGTTTGAAAAAGTTGAAGGAATTTGAAGTTAACACAGAAGGTTATAGATCACTTGAATATTTATATAAAGACATGTTTATTTCTTTTCTTTGTTTTTTCCTTCCTTTTCCATTCATCAATTTATTCACTCAACAGAGAAAATGAATTAAGGGTTTATACAAGGTACTAGGCCCAGGAGAAATAGAAATTAGGAAGTAAAAATAGGTCTTCAAAGAACATAGTTTAGTAAAGTAGGGAAAATAATTATAATGAATTGTATAACTATAAAACAGTAGTAATCAAAAGATGGATGGTTCATTCAAGGATAAGACAAGGAATTTTTAGACAGTACAGGCCATATAGAGGGATTCTTAAGACCTATAGACCTTTCCTATATGAGAGGAAAGATGGAATTTCACAGCTAGAAAAACAAATGAGAGGTGTCTGTGTGGCTCAGTCAGTTAATACCATGTACAACTCTTGATTTTGGCTCAAGTCATGATCTCAGGTTTGTGAGATCCTGCCCAGCATTACGCTCTGCTCTGGGTGTGGAGCCTGCTTGGGATTCTCTTTCTCCCTCTACCTCTGCCCCTCTCCCCTCTTAAAAAAAAAAGAAAGAAAGAAAAACGAAATCACTTTAGTCATAGGCAATAGTATATTCTTTATAAGTAGGTAAGAAACCACATAATGAATGATAATGCTTATTCATTGACTTTTAAAAACCTTTAATGAAGTCAAATAAATCTGTTTTCTAAAGAGAGATAAGGGGGCGCCTGGGTGGCTCAGTCGTTAAGCGTTTGCCTTCGGCTCAGGTCATGATCACAGGGTCCTGGGATCGAGCCCCGCATCGGGCTCCCTGCTCGGCGGGGGGCCTGCTTCTCCCTCTCCCACTCCCCCTGCTTGTGTTCCCTCTCTCGCTGTGTCTCTCTCTGTCAAATAAATAAATAAAAAATCTTAAAAAAATAAAAAAATAAAAAAATAAAGAGAGATAAGCTTTATTCTGCCTTTCTTCTGGAATTGAGTAGTAATTATCACCTTAATGTCAACTGATTGCTTTTCGGATGGATCAGTTTCTCCCCCTGCTTTTAAGGTTAAATGCTTATTCCTGGGAAGGGGAAATTAATTTTAACATATGTCTCTTCCTTAAAGTTTGTGGTCTTAGGGGTTTTCAAATAAAAGCCTACACTGTAACAGCTAATCCCCATTGATATGGTGTTAAAGTACAACCTTGCCTCTAGTTTTGAAATCTGTAGTAAGCATTTTATCCCCTCAGCTGTTCTGTTCTACTGAGTAACTTGAAGTTGTTCTTTTCATATGTACAGCTCAGGATTCAAAAAAACTGAGTGATATTTGTATATAGATTTCTGTGCTCTTTCTCTACAAGTCTTTCCTCTACTGGTTGTGTTTCTTAAATCACAGTCTGATGGAATTAAACTGCAATCTCTCTCAGCAGCAGTAAGACTTTTGGTTTTTACTTGCACTCTACTGCCCGACACCATGAGTTGGAAATATAATCAAGGTGAGAATGAACTAATATATCATGTTTCCCTTTGTCAAATACTATAGCCCCTCAAGTCCTATGTGCATTGATTGTTCATCTATGCCTTCAGAATGTGATTGTACGTAAATTATTTAGGTTATTTAGTTGTCTTTCTGCAAAAGACTTAATCTATTAGCACGTTGGTGGGAGGTGGAGGAGGATGAGGTGTTCTTTCATCTGATTAAGCTTGCTCTTAGGTGGGCATTGTGAACCTGGGTTAGAAGGTGTGGACTTCACAAATATCTCTGTGCCTCCTTCAATCACAATAGTGGCCCTGCCCTTTCTTATTGGGTAGAGATTGTTTTAATTTTCCAAGTCTTTCTTCCAACTGCACTGGGTTTCCACCAATTTCCTCATGTAATAGTGTTGGAGTCTATCCCCTAAAGATGAAGGCTTCTGCTAATTAAGAGAGATAGATCTAGGTAGATTTTAGGTATTGTGTTCCATTCCCTACTCCAGTTGCAATAGAATTTTGCCAGTACCTACAAGCTACAGGTTTTGAGAGGACTTCCTTTCTGGAGTTTTGTTTGTTTGTTTTTGTATTAGGGACAATATAAATAAGTCAGGGCAGACTTCAGCGACGGCTGTTGTTCTCCTCCCCCAGTGGGGTTCCTCAGGTAATCAAATGTTCTGGTCTTTTTCCTCCCCGAAGGTACATCTCTCTTTCCAAATTTTTGTTATAAGTTTGGTTTGCAACTTGAGTTCTCTGATGAATTCAAGAAAAGTTGTTAGTTTATAGTTTGTCCACATTTTTAGTTATTGTGAGCCTCTCCATTTCTATACTTCTTTGAGTGGCTAACCAGAACCCAGAATATATTGTTCTTTTAAGTCCCTCATAACATGAGATGAAATATAATTTACAAATATACTAATAAAAATATATTAAAAATGGGAAGTAAGATTTAAAAATACTTGTTAGGAAATGATAAATTATATTTATTTACACACTTGTGATATTTGAAGTTATCTTTAAATTTCAATGTATTTTTCTTCTTTAACATACTGCCCCAAATAAACAATGTTGATTTTGGCTAACCTCAAACTAACCCACTGGAACACTCTATTCACCCTCGTTGGCCCAGGTTATTTGGAAAATTTGATTAAAACCTGAAGTATAACTCTATGCCTTGGTTATAAAGATATAAAATATTAAGGATTGAAAGGATCTTAGAAATAAGATAAAGAGTTCTTAATCAGGAAATAAATTAGTTGTAAAATCATGTCTCTAGATGTTTCAGAAATATTCTGAAGAATGGGTTAATGTATTTTATTAAATTTGCAAATATACTATTGCCCTAAGATTGTCAAGTTCCACTGATGAGGCTCTGATAAGGACTATTAAATCATATTATCTACCTACCTCTATTATGTATTCTTAGAGAAATTACCCTGCTGCTCACAATCTTAATTCCTCTACCTAACCTTTAGAACTTATGTTCTAAATGTCCTGTAAAAAAAATCCAAAGAAAAGAAAAAATAAGGAAACAGGATTTTCTATGCCTGCATTGTGTGTTAATTCCCAAATCTTCAGTATCTTCCCTCAAAGAAAAAAAAAATATCTCTCATGGTCCGTGCTTATGACTAGGGCTTTGATTTGCACTGTTGACAGGTTTTCTAGGACATTGAATCATCATCATTAATAATTCTGATAAATTTATTGATCACATAAATGAAATACCTTCCCACAAGTCAAACTTATGTAATTGAGAGTATCTAATACTTATTTGCGTTTCTATTTCATTAATGTAATAAATAGCTATATTATGATGAAGCTTTGTAGAGGTTCTCAAATAGCTATTTTAAGGGGCTTTTATTCAGAGAAAAACATTTAATAATATTCAAAATTAATAAATACTTGAAGATTTATTAGATATGATTGTTGGTCAGATAATTTTTATGAGAACAAAAATATGAGGTAAGCACATTAATGATGGTAAAATATATTAAAACATGCAAATAGGAATAAGTGTTAAAATGAAGCCATCAATTTAAAACATCAAATATATTGAGTATACACAAAATCAATAAAGAGCTTAATTATGACTAACTTGTATAACTGAGAGAAATATACCGATGTAAGTGTAACTGTAAGTGAGGCTCAGCTAGACCTGGGCAAACAATAAAATAAGTGAATTTATCTTGAATCCCCCTGTCCTAATTTGTTCATTCCTACAGACCCATTAGATTGGCCTTTCCTATTGAGTTGTGTAACTATTTTATCTCCAGTACCAAGTTCAGTGTTCAGCATAAAAATTGGTGCTAATCTATACTTGGTAAACAATTAGGCGAATGGCATCATGCTGTTATGGTTTTACTGTCATTTGCACGGTAGTGTACCATCTGAATAAGTCTGAATAAATTATGTATACTTACACACTTGTGATCTGGCAGGTTTCTTTATGCCACTAAAACCTAAATCTCTTCTATCTCATTTTCCTTTTAGTTTTATTTTAGAAAATAAGGCCAATTAATTTAAGATATCCATAATTAAATTGAGTTTAATATGTCAATTTTTCAAAAAGGCAAAGACCATATTGTATGTATCTTTGTATTCCCCCCAAAAATTGTCTCAGAGTGGGAGATGGGATGAAAATGGATACAGGTTGATTTTCTAGTTCCATGGACTACAATATATGAGTTATTGGCTGCATTCCAACATTTTAATATTTTTTAAAGATTTTATTTATTTAAGAGAGAATGAGACAGAGAGCATGAGCAGGGCAGAGGGAGAGTGAGAAGTGGACTCTCCACTGAGCAGGGAGCCCAATGTGGGATAATTTTTATGAGACCCTGCGATCATGACCTGAGCTGAAGGCAGACACCTGACTGAGCTCCCAGGTGAATTGGCTGCTTTCTAATCCACCAATATTGTCAGCCTATATTTCTTGTCAAAATTGAGATTGGGGGCGCCTGGGTGGCTCAGTTGGTTAAGCGACTGCCTTCGGCTCAGGTCATGATCCTGGAGTCCCTGGATCGAGTCCCGCATCGGGCTCCCTGCTCGGCAGGGAGCCTGCTTCTGCCTCTGACCCTCCCCCCTCTCATGTGCTCTCTCTCTCTCATTCTCTCTGTCTCAAATAAAAAAAAAAAAAATTGAGATTGGTTGGTTCTCTCAGTGAGTATATTTATAAAAGCAGGTATATTTTTTACTCTTTCAGAATTATTTAAGTGTTTAACTTTAAAATATTTCTAAGGTTTCTTTTAAAATAGAAATAAAATTTTCAAGATACTACATAGTCTACAATTAAAATTTATTTATAAGTTTACAATTGACTCTTGATTTACATAGCTATAGTGTGTTCTCTAAAGTAATCAAATACCTCTGAGAGTTTCTTCAATTCATAGAGTCTAACTAATGCTATTTTTGTAACTGATTTTCTTTTGCCCAATGTGCTGAATAATTTACTGTAATTAAGCATTTAAGAATTAGGTTGTGGCTTTCAATTGCTCTTTTTATTTCTTTTTAATCAAAAATGGTAGTAATTTCACTTAAGCACTCTAGAAAAAAATATTATAAATTGACCAAAAAATAAATAAATAAAGCTCTTCAGGAAAATGAATAAATATATTTAAATGATTTTAAATGTTCATAGCTATTCAACTTGTCAAACTTTACAAGTTCTGAGCAGAATTTTTATTCTGCAATTGAATAATCTTGTAACAAAGACAGTAATTATCTGAGTTATGATTGCACTCATGAAGCAAACTACATAAATAAATATAAGTGGGAAATAATCTTCATATAAATTATAATCTTTTTGATGGTGTCTTTTATTTCTCTTAAATCTCAGAGTAGTGGCACAGGCAGGTTATTAATAAACCATTGTGTGGCAATTAAAGGTAATTATCATAACTACTCATGCTAATAAACATTAAAGGTGAGATAAATCAAATAGTCAGGAGAAAGGTTAAATGCTTTTGAAATACAAAATATATTTATCTGCACAGCTCTGTAAATGTTCTCATTTCTCCTCTGACAAAACAATGAACTATCAAATTAAAATAAATTCCTCAAAAAGTGGCACTCAAGACCCCCTCTTTTTAAGTTACCTGAACCCAACTGTATGAACTCAGTTTGGGAGGAAACAGGTACATATTTGTTAATGGAAATGGCTACACACACATCCATGCACCTTTGTTTCTGTGGCAGAGTACTCTTTATTTTTTTGCAATTCATTTCTTAGTTGCATGGTGGATTTGGTTAAAGAAACCTTTAATTCCTTCTTTAAGAGGAAATTAAGAAACATTCCCAAGTAAAATAGTAAAATTTAAACTATAATAGTAATAGTAAAAACAGCAATGATAATAACTTGGTAACACTATAGCTGGTAAGATCTTAATAAGTATAGCAGATAATGGTAGTGTCCAATAAATCTCTTTGTTTTTACCACTTTAAAGCACATAGCCCAAAACTCTTCCACTAGGACATGTATTTCTTTGCCTATAGTCTTTTTCTAGCCATTGAAACATACTTTTCCTTCTGTACTCCAGGCCAGAGAATGGGGAAATCAATGCTACCTGAGAGCATGCCTCATCCAACTGATGGAAATTGGTGCACGAACTCCAACTCTCTCAATTTGCAGACAGGCTGGTCCTGAAGTCTATGTCCTACACAAGCATTCCTCTCACCCACAGTAATAATCAGCTCAATAATGAACCCAGCATTGCTCCCTTCCATCTCATTTGTCTAACTTTCTCACTCCCTTATCCTCTACCTCTCACCTTCCAGGTTAATTGTTTGCACTTGAGTCATTGTCTCAGAAAAAGCTTCTGATGAAACCTCTATTATCATGTTTAGGTTAGTCTGAAAAGCTGTACACACATTCAGCTTAGATTTGGATTATGAGATTTACATGGAATAGTAAATCCCATCTGTTTCTAATAGCCTGCCTGGGTAGATCCATAAATGTATAAACATGAAGTATATTTAATATACTAAATGCCTCAATTCAAAACCTTACCCTGACATTGCAAGAATAATTCCCACAACACATTAAAATAAAGTATTTTAATTTCTTTCTTTTAAAAAGGAATTTTTGAGTAGTCATTTTCTCTACTTAAAAACTTGCCAATTTGCTTATATTACTGTTTCAAAGCTTTTGGTGAGGAACTTAGTAAGTGTGTGTGTGTTCAGTGATATTTCATTCACTTCTATGGTTTGTTGTTCTGTGATTTATAGCATTTTTAAATTTATTTACTAAAAATGGCAGAAATATGACTTAGTGGTAATCAGAGAAAACCAAGGTATCCAATATTCTCATTCTTAATTCATCATAATACCAATGGACAAGCCAGGAACTGAGATTGCCTAAAAAATTTAGCAAAAACAAGATTCAATGACTGCTTCACTATAGATATATCATTGCTCAGGTAATCAAAACTTTTCCACGATAGTGGCATTAAATAATATATGTTCAAATTCCTTAAAAGCACTCACTTCAATGACAAGATAAAAAATATGTCAAGCATTCATAGGAAATATATAATACATATTTATAAATATACACATAAACATATGTGTGTGTATATTTTCTTTTTTAACAAGTATTTTTTTGTTAGAGTTTATTTTTTAATGAAATTTGGGGTTTATTATTTTATTTTATTTTATTTTATTTATTTATTTATTTTTTCTGTTCTTCCATGCCTTTATTAGTGACAGCAATGGACAAGAACAATGCCAGGCAATCATTAAAATTGATCAGAAACACAGAGTTCCCATATATCCCCTCTCCCCATACTCCACCTACAATTTTTCCTATTAACATCTTGCATTAATGTAGTATATTTGTTACAATTGGTGAACTAATACAATATTACTAATTGAAATGTATAGTTTACGTTAAGATGAACTGTTTGTGTTATACAGTTTTGTGGGTTCGAATAAATATATATTTTTCCTTTCATGCATATATATTTATATTTATGCATACATATATAGCAGAAG
The DNA here is from genome assembly GCF_011800145.1 of Mirounga leonina. NCBI lineage: Eukaryota > Metazoa > Chordata > Mammalia > Carnivora > Phocidae > Mirounga > Mirounga leonina. Next base: position 33,040,940 of record NW_023270387.1, on the reverse strand, counting down.
TCAGATACATAGGAACAGGATTTTTTATTTAAGTCTGACTTTTAGGTCGAACAAATATATTTTGTCATGTATGCACCATTACAGTATCACACAGAATACTTTTACTGCCCAAAATAAGTCCCGTGCTCCATCTATTCATTTATTATAATTTTTTTAACAAAGGAAGTTCTAATTCCAGTTCTGTATGTCCAAGGAGTTTTGTTAGAGTGATCATAAATGTAAGAACAGGTAAAGTGATCTAACAATAGTAAAGCAAAAATTTATTGTTGCAGGGTCCTGTAACATCAACTTAGTTTTCTAAAAGTAAAGAAAATGAAACTGTGGCAATTTGCTCCATTTCAAAAAATAACTTCCTGAAGGAAGGAATATGATTACTGTGTGTAGAACTTTCCAAAATAATTATAAATTCATCTACAAGTAGGAAAGAAGAGTCCTCCATTTCTCAAAAGGAGTGAAATCACACCTCGATGAAACATTACCAAGTATGTCTACACAACAAGAGTCTATGGCCAGATTCTCAACTACTTGCTGACTCAGGAAAAGGTTAAACAGGTTTATTTATTGCAGGTTTTTTCACGAGCTTTATTTATTTATTTTTAATTAAAGATTTTACTTATTTGTCGGAGAAAGAGAGAGAGCGAGAGAGTGCACAAGTAAGGGGAGCTGGGGGCTGCCGGCAGAGGGAGAAGGACCCAGGACCCTGGAATCATGACCTGAGCCAAAAGCAGAGCAGACACTTTACAGACTGAGCCACCCAGGAGTCCCTCACATACTTTAACAAGACAATTTTCACCATCAATGCCCAATAGATGGGTGATATATGCAGCAATTCTCAACCAAGATTTCACTACTGGTCTTTGTTTTTAACATTTTTCTTAGGATTAGTGTTTCAGAGGACACACTTAGAAAACACTAAGTTAGGGCATCTTTAGCTCTGATATGCATTTCTATGACCCCTATTCTTCTCCATACATAACACAAGGACTATCATAAAATAAATATTTATCCTGTGACAGACTAGATGGATTATACACATGATCTATTGAATCCTTATACAGGCCTCAAAAATAAGTACTGTCATTTATTTTATAAGTCAGAATATTGAGGCTAAAAGTATTGTTTAACTCGTCTAAAATACACACACACACACACACACAAAATGCGTGCTTTTTTTATTGTGATAAAATCAATATAACAGAAAATTTACCATTCTAACCTTTTTTTAAGTGTACATTTCACTTCAATACATTTACAATGTTGTGTAAACATTCTCACTATTTCCAGAATGTTTTCATCATTGCAAACAGAAACTCCATCATTATTAAACAATAGAGTCCCATTCTTTCTTTCCCACCAGCCCCTGGTAACCTCTATTTTACTTTGTCTTTATGAATTTGCATATTTTCGGTAAATTAATATAACTGAAAACATACAATATTTGTCTTTTTGTGTCTGGTTTATGCCACTTAGCATGCAGTTTTCAAGATTCATTCATGTATCAGAATTTCACTTCTATTGGGTCACCTGGGTGGCTCAGTCGTTAAGCGTCTGCCTTCAGCTCAGGTCATGATCCCAGGGTCCTGGGATCAAGCCCCACATCAGGCTCCCCAGTCAACGGGAAGCCTGCTTCTCCCTCTCCCACTCCCCCTGCTTGTGTTCCCTCTCTCGCTGTGTCCCTCTCTGTCAAATAAATAAATAAAATCTTAAAAAAAAAATTTCACTTCTGTTTATGTCCAAATAATATTCTATGTATACACACATTTTGGAAAACCCAAAGGGTTTTGTCCAATTTATCGCTTTCTGATTGGATAGTGTGTATGATAGACATGGAGATACTATATAAACACTAGAGAAAATTGAGAAAAAATAATATCTATATTATATGCAAAACATAAAAATGCATGGTTTAAAATAGATGAATTTTTATAGCTACACATTAAGTTCATTCTTCTTGTAAAATTTCTTTTAAGTAAATACCTTGCAATTATAACATTTCCTATTTTTCCTGTTGGACTATCATGACTTTCATATTAAAAATTAAAATTAATAGGGCGCCTGGGTGGCTCAGATGGTTAAGCATCTGCCTTCGGCTCAGGTCATGATCCCGGGGTCCTGGGATCGAGTCCCGCATCGGGCTCTCTGCTCCTTAGGAGCCTGCTTCGCTCTCTGCCTCTCTCTCTCTCTGTCTCTCATGAATAAATAAATAAAATCTTAAAAAAAAAATTAAAATTAATAAATAATAGTACAAGAGAAGTTGAAATCTAAATCATAAAATCTGAAGGAAAATGGAATGTGTCTGATGCACTACACTATCTATATTCATAGCAGAACTAGGCACAGAGTTGGCTCAAAAAATATCTTGAATGGATAAATGAATGAACGAATGATCATTCAGGATATTTTTGTGACTTTATTTAATACAATTACAAATGTACAGAAAAGATAGAAGAATAGTACAAGTCCTATCTACACTTTAACTAGATCTGCAGTTAATAAGTTGCCCCATTTGCTTTGCAATCTTGCTGTTTCTGCTTTTCTCTCTTGTCTTTTTCCATATTCTCTAAACTATTTGATCATATGTTGTAAACAATATTCTGTCCTTCTATTTCAAATACTTCAATGTGTATTTTGAAGAAAAAAGAGGCTCTCTTTATAACTGCAGTACAATGATCAAAATCAGAAATTTACAATTGATACTATACTCTTCTCTAACCCACTTTAGACAATCAAATTTCACTATTTTTTCAATAATGTTCCGATCAACTCTATTTTCCCAGTTCACAATCCAATTTAGAATCCCACATTGCGTTAAAATGTTTTGTCTCCTTAATATCCTTCAATCTGGCACATTTTCTCAGCATATCTTTGTCTTCCATGACCTTTAAATTTTGAAGAATACAGGCCAGTTGGCTTGGCATATGCCTTTCAAATCTGATTGGCTTCATGTTTCCTCATTACATTCAGATGTATATTTTTGTCCATCATTCTATAGCCCATCTTTATCATTGTGGCCTTACTTATGCACTTAAGTTCTTATATCCTCTTTTCTTCTCTTTATCATGCCAAAACCCCAATCTTAATTAAAAAGGCCTTTCTGTCTATTCATGCCTTTCTTTAATCGTGCAACTGAATGTGGCTTGGAAAAAAAAAAAATTCACAAACTATATTAAAATAGAGAAATAGATTTTCTAGGCCTACACTAACCAATATGATAGTCACTAGCTACATATGGGAACTGATCACTAGAAATGTGCCTGGATGGACTACAGAGCTGTATTTTAAATTATTTAATTTTCATTGCTTTACATTTGAATTTTAAAACCGATTCTCAATTCAGTTACTTGAAAACTTTTAAGTATGCTTCATACAACTCAACTATATAAATCTACTTTTTCAACCATAAACATTATTAAATAGAAATTAAATTTTTCTCATTAAAATTTAACATTTGAATTGAAGTGTGCTGTAAGTATAAAATACACATCAGATTTGGAAGACAGTATAAAAAACAAGGCCTTACAATATCCTATTGATTTATTTATATTGATTACATGTTGAAATGAAAATATTTTAGATAAATCAAGATAAATGAAATATATCACAAAACTAATCAAACTATTTGTTTCTGTTTTTTTTATTTTTATTTTTTTAAGATTTTATTTATTTATTTGACAGAGAGAGAGATAGCGAGAGAGGGAACACAAGCAGGCAGAGTGTGAGAGGGAGAAGCAGGCTCCTGCTGAGCAGGGAGCCCAATGTGGGGCTCGATCCCAGGACCCTGGGATCATGACCTGAGCCGAAGGCAGACGCTTAATGGCTGAGCCACCCAGGTGCCCGTTTTTTTTTTTTTTTTTTTTTTTTTTTTAATATTAGTTCCAAAAAATGTTAAATTACCTATGTGGTTTACACTGAATTTCTATTGGACAGCACTGCTCTTAATTCTCTAACCATGCTTTTAGTGCACAGAAATCTGGTGAGAACTGTGATGGAAGTATGCACAGGATGCTGAGTACATGCACAAGGGAAAATTAACTCAGAGTAATGGCAAAGAAATTTCTACAGTTGACAGTGACTTGAGAACACAACTAGGGACAGCTAAAGATAAAAGGATTATGTGATGGGGTCTTTCATTCAGCAACTATTTTCAGTTTGTATTCCAAAGATACTAGCTATATGTACAATTGTATATTTGGCAATGTGTGCTTTTAAAACACATTTAGTATCTGCCCCCTCCTCTTCCACCATTAAAACACAGGCCCAAGCACCACCACCTATTCTGTATTGGATTATGTCAATTGTGTTTTAATTTATCTCTATGCTGTATCTCTACAATGTTTTTCCCACCACCACCACCACCACCACCACCACACATATACACATGTGTGCACATGTGTACACACACACATTTATTTTTAACAATGAAACTGGAGTGAAACATTTAAAATATAACACAAAAAATTCACCACACATCTCAAAACCCTCTAGTGGCTTCCTGTGTCCTTCAGAATAAACTAAAATTTCTTATGATGGCCTACAAAATCATCCAAGATCTGGACATCTGGCTACTTAAGTATATGAACTCAGATGCTAACACTCTTCGCCACTGTCACTTACAACCAGAAGGCTTGGTCCTTGTGTGTGTGTGTGTGTGTGTTCTTCCCTCTATCTGGATTGGTCTTCCCACAAACATCTGTTTTTTTCAGTCTTCGCTTCCATCTGGGCCCTGCCAAAATGTCCACCTTATTAAAAGAGGCTTTCTTGAACACTGTATTTAAAATAGCAACTCATTGGGTGCCTGGGTGGCTCAGTCGGTTAAGCATCTGCCTTCAGCTCAGGTCATGATCTCCTGGTCTGTAATCAAGTCCCATGTCAGGCTCCCTGCTCAGTGGAGTGTCCACTTCTCCCTCACCGTCTGCCCCTACCTCCTGCCCTCCACTCATGCTCTCTCTCTCTCAAATAAATAAATTTAAAAATCTAAAAAAAAAAAAATGCAACTCATCCTTACCCCATTACTTCAAATTCCTTACTATATTTGATCAATATCTCATATACTATTTACTCCATATTTTATTGCATATGGCCCCCCACTTCTACAAGTATGCAAGGTCTTCAAGGGCCGTGAATTTTCTTTTGTTTTCAGTGTTGTATTACCACTAACTAGAAGAGGACCCCTGTTATATAGTGGGTAGGCAGTAAATATTTTGAAATAATAATTTTTCAAAAGCTAGAGGAAAGTCCAGTATCATGGTGAAAATGCTTAAGTGATAGCAGTCAGTAAGCAAACAGGTACTGTCAGCATTTATCAAGATGGAAAGATTGTAAACATAATTATAGTATTTCTATTGTTTATTAACATAAATACATATTTGTTTTTTAAGGCGCTTTGATGCTCAGGTTGTCTTTATTGCAAATTTCTAAAAGTCAATAAAAATTGCATTTTGATGGTATACTTAAAAGAATTAAAGGTATACTTAAAAGAATTAAAGGTCATAGAGTGAAAGAAAATAAATGAACTTTAATTTTGAAATGCAAACTGATGAAAGTGACTAAAATGTAAAAACTTTTTTTTTTGAGATTTCTTCTATGAGATTTATTTGGATTTCTTTGTTTTTTTATTATGTTATGTTAATCACCATACATTACATCATTTTTTGATGTGGTGTTCCATGATTCATTGTTTGCATATAACACCCAGTGCTGCATTCAGTACATGGGGGGTAAAAATGTTTTTGAAGCTCAGTTTAGAACCTTAAGCACCAATATTCAGACATAATGTTCACATATATAATATTCAGATATAAATAGAAATGTTATCAAATTTTAAAAAAATTTTGGAATATTTTAAACTAGTAAAAGTTTTTCCAAAGTCTATAGTTATTTTCATGAACAGAAGACATAATCTTTTTAAGAAACAGAAGACAAGCTGAAGTTTATGCCCAGCTTGAATAAAGAAAAAAAGGGAATAGAATCAGTGGGCTATGAGGAGATAATGATAGGAAAGTAAACCCAGAAAAAAGAAGCCTAGTCAAACTAATACAAAGCAGTCATAGCATGATTTAACTTCAACATTTTATTAAAGTGTTATAAATATATGTATGCATATATGTATATGTGTGTATATACAGTTTAATGAATACTTACATGCTGAACATATTCATAAAACCACTACTAAAAAAAAGAGCTGTATTAACATCCCAGTACCTTCGCTTTTGTGTTCCATTCTAATCACTTTCCCCACCTCCAAGAGAAACATTACCTTGACTTCTAAGAGCATAGATCAGTTTTGCCTATATTTATATTTCATAAAAATTGGATTAGTACATACTTTATTGAGTCTTGCTTCTTTCATTCAACATTTTATTTTTGAGATTTAATATAATGTTGCTGCTTAGTATTGCATCCTTTCAATATATCATAATTTATCCATTCAACCACTGATAAATATTTGGATAGTTTTCAGCAAATAAGGGTATTATAAACATTCTAGTACATATTTATATGTGTTCAAGTAGTCTGTGTGTGCATGTGTGTGTGTGTGTGTGTGTGTGTGTGTGTATGGTTGATCCTTGAACAACACAGACCTGAACTGTGCAGGTCCACTTACATGTGGGTTTTTTTCCAGTAAATACAGTACAATAGTGTAAATGTATTTTCTCTTCCTTATGATTTTCCTAATAACATTTTATTTCCTCTAACTTAATTTATTTTAGAAATAAATAATAAATATACAATATATATGTTATTTGACTATGTTACTGGTAAAGCTTCTAGTCAATAGTAGGCTATTAGTAGTTAAGTTTTGGGGGAATCAAAAGTTACACACAATTTTTAAATGCAGTGGGCTCAAATCCCCTAGCCCACCTATTATTCAACAGTTTAGTGTCCATACATTGACATATATTATATATGTATATACAATATATATAAATATGCACAATACACATTTAGGCATATTACCAGGATTGTATATTTGATAGACAAATATGTATCCTATTGGTAGTAGTTTGTAGCATAGTAGAATCTATATAAGAATTAATGGGACTAGGAGGAGGAGCAAGATGGCAGAGGAGTAGGAGACCTAAATTTCGTCTTGTCCCAGGAATTCAGCTATATAGGGATCAAACCATTCTGAACACCTATGAAATCAGCAGGAGATCGAAGAAGAGAATAGCAGCAACTCTCGGAACAGAAAAGCGACCACTTTCTGGAAGGTAGGATGTGCAGAGAAGCGAACCCGAGGCGATATTCGGGAGGATAGATGGTGGGGAAGGGGGCCTCCGTCGGCCACTTCTGGCAAGTGAGCAGCGGAGCACAAAATCAGAACTTTTAGAAGTTGGCTCTGCTGAGGGATGTCGCTCCAGTGGCTAAGTGGGGTGTGGTACCCTCACTGGGACAGTTTGGTCTCTGGACCCTCAGGGTTACAGAAGACCAAGGGTGCCTGAGTGAAGCAGAGCTCCCAGGTATCAGAGCAGGGAAGTTGGGGGTAGAGACGGAGCCGAGGAGTGGGCTTTCAGCTCAGGGTTACCATAAACTGTGATCCAAGGCACAGTCAGACCACTGCTCCTCCAGCAGGGACCCAACAAGTGGCAGATCCAGGGAGACTTCCCTTCCTCCCCCGGGAGGAGCGGCGCGGGAGCACATCACAGGGATCTGCTGGGTTTGGAGACTCCACACAGGGTCATATGCCAGAGATAGAAATGCTCAGTCACAGGCCAGGTGAGCATGGAGTGCAGCCAGAAACTGGGGAGACAGGAGTGAATGACTGCTTTTCTCTGGGGGCTCACTGAGGAGTGGGGCCCAACTTCTAGCTCCTCTGGGGCGGAGATTGGGAGGCCGCCATTTTCACTCTCATCCTCCAAAGCTGTATGGAAAGCTTGCAGGGAACTAAAGCTATGGAGAGCAAACCTGAGCAGATTATTTAGCCTGGCCCTGGCAAAGGCGGGGCAATTCCACCTCCGGCAAAGACATATGAGAACAATGGCAACAGGCCCCTCCCCCAGAAAATCAGAAGAACAGCCAGCCAAGACCAAGATTACTGAGCAATGAGAACGGCTGAATTCCAGTGCTAGGGGAATACTGCACATAGAATTCATGGCTTTTTTACCATGATTCTTTAGTCTTTCAAAGTTAATTTTTTTTTTACTTTCTTTTTCTTTTTTTTTTTTTGAATTTTTCTTTTTCCCTTTTTCAACCAACATCTTATCAATCCCTTTATTTGAGAGAGAGAGAATGAGAGAGAGCGAGCACATGAGAGGGGGGAGGGTCACAGGGAGAAGCAGACTCCCCGCCGAGCAGGGAGCCCGATGCGGGACTCAATCCCGGGACTCCAGGATCATGACCTGAGCTGAAGGCAGCCGCCCAACCAACTGAGCCACCCAGGCGCCCTTATCAGTCCCTTTAAAAAAATTTTTCATTTTTAGAGTCATATCCTATCCCTTCATAGTAGTTAACCTTATTTTTGGCATATATATATATATAAGTTGTTCTCTCTTTAAAATTTTGGGATACAGTTTCTTCTAACAGACTAAAATATACCCTAAATCTCTAATGTATGACTTTGTTCTAGTCTCCTGCCTGATCACATTCCCTCCTTTTTTTTTAATCCTCTTTCATTTTTCAACCAACTTCTTATCTTATCAATTCCTTTTATAAAAGCTTTTATAATTTTCATCTTTACAGTCATATTCCATCCCTTCATTGTATTAACCCTTATTTTTGTACATCTATAAGTTTTTCTTTCTTTAAAATATTGGGAGGCACTTTCTTCTAACAGACCAAAATACACCCCAAATCTAGTATGTGGCACTGATCTATGCACCAGTTTGATCATATTGGATCATATTCTTTTTGTTTGATTGTTTGTTAGGTTTTTTTTTTTTTTTAATCTTTTTCTATTTCTTTTTTTTTTTTTTCTTTCTTTCCCTTTCTTTTCCCCCAGTTTCAGTTCTCTTCTGATTTGTTTAGTGTATATTTTTTAGGGGTCATTGTTACCCTGTTAGCATTTTGTTCTCTCATTCATCGATTCTCCTCTGGACAAAATGATAGACGGAAAAAATAACCTAAAAAAAAAGAACAAGAGGCTGTACCAATTGCCAGGGACCTAATCAATACAGACAACACAAGATGTCGGAACTAGAGTTCAGAATGATGATTTTAAAGATACTAGCTGGCCTTGAAAAAAGCATGGAAGATATTAGAGAAACCCTTTCTGGAGAAAAAGAACTAAAATCTAACAAAGTCGAAATCAAAAAGGCTATTAATGAGGTGCAAAAAAATGGAGGCTCTAACTGATAGTATAAATGAGGCAGAAGAGAGAATCAGTGATATAGAAGACCAAATGATGGAAAATAAAGAAGCTGAGAAAAAGAGAGATAAACAACTACTGGATCACGAGGGCAGAATTCGAGAGATAAGTGATACCATAAGATGAAACAATATTAGAATAATTGGGATCCCAGAAGAAGAAAAAGAGAGGGCGGCAGAAGGTATATTGGAGCAAATTAGAGCAGAGAACATCCTTAATTGAGGGGAGGAAACAGGCATCAAAATCCAAGAGGCACATAGAACCCCTCTCAAAATCAATAAAAAAAGGTCAACACCCCGACATCTGAGGAAGGACACTATATCCTACTTAAAGGATCTATCCAACAAGAAGATCTAACAATTGTAAATATCTATGCCCCTAACATGGGAGCAGCCATTATATAAGCCAATTAATAACAAAAGCAAAGAAACACATTGACAACAATACAATAATAGTGGGGGACTTTAACACCCCCCTCACTGAAATGGACAGTTCATCTAAGCAAAAGATCAACAAAGAAATAAAGAGTTTAAATGACACACTGGACCAAATGGACTTCACAGACATATTCAGAACATTCCACCCCAAAGCAACGGAATACACATTCTTCTCTAGTGCCCATGGAACATTCTCCAGAATTGATCACATCCTAGGTCACAAATCAGGTCTCAACTGATACCAAAAGATTGGGATCATTCCCTGCCTATTTTCAGACCACAATGCTTTGAAACTAGAACTCATTCACAAGAGGAAAGTCAGAAAGAACTCAAATACATGGAGGCTAAAGAGCATCCTACTAAAGAATGAATGGGTCAACCAGGAAATTAAAGAATAATTAAAACAATTCATGGAAACCAATGAAAATGAAAACACAACTGTTCAAAATCTTTGGGATGCAGCAGAGGCAGTCCTAAGAGGAAAGTATATAGCAATACAAGCCTTTCTCAAGAAACAAGGAAGGTCTCAAATACACAACCTAACCCTCCACCTAAAGGAGCTGGAGAAAGAACAGCAAATAAAGCCTAAACCCAGCAGGAGAAGAGAAATCATAAAGATCAGAGCAGAAATCAATGAAATAGAAACTAAAAGAACAGCGGAACAGATCAAGGAGACTAGGAGCTGGTTCTTTGAAAGAATTAGTAACATTGATAAACCCCTGGCCATACTTATGAAAAAGAAAAGAGAAATGACCCAAATAAATAAAACCATGAATGAAAGAGAGATCACAACCAACACCAAAGAAATACAAACAATTATAAAAACATATTATGAGCAACTACATGCCAGAAAATTAGATAATCTGGAAGAAATGGATACATTCCTAGAAATGTATCAACTACCAAAACTGAACCAGGAAGAAATAGAAAACCTAGAACCACTAAGGAAATTGAAGCAGTTATCAAAAATCTCCCAACAAACAAGAGCCCAGGGCCAGATGGCTTCCCAGGGGAATTCTACCAAACATTTCAAGAAGAATTTATACCTATTCTTCTGAAAGTGTTCCAAAAAATAGAAATGGAAGGAAAACTTCCAAACTCGTTTTATGAGGCCACCATTACCTTGATCCCCAAACCAGACAAAGACCCCATCAAAAAAGGAGAATTACAGACCAATATCCTTGATGGACATGGATGCAAAAATTCTCACCAAAATACTAGCCAATAGGATCCAACAGTACATCAAAAGGATTATTCACCACGACCAAGTGGGATTTATCCCTGGGCTGCAAGGTTGGTTCAACATCCGCAAATCAATCAATGTGGTACAATACATTAACAAAAGAAAGAGCAAGAACCATATGATCCACTCAATAGATGCAGAAAAAGCATTTGACAAAGTACAGCATCCTTTCTTGATCAAAACTCTTCAGAGTATAGGCATAGTGGGTACATACCTCAATATCATAAAAACCATCTATGAAAAACCTACAGCGAATATCATTCTCAATGGGGAGAAACTGAGAGCTTTCCTCCTAAGGTCAGGAACACGGCAGGGATGTCCACTATCACCACTGCTATTCAACATGATACTAGAAGTCCTAGCCACAGCAATCAGACAACAAAAAGAAATAAAAGGCATCTGAATTGGCAAAGAAGAAGTCAAACTCTCACTCTTTGCAGATGATATGATACTTCATGTGAAAACCCAAAAGACTCCACCCTAAAACTGCTAGAACTCATACAGGAATTCAGTCAAGTAGCAGGATATAAAATCAATGCATAGAAATCAGTGTCATTCCCATACACCAACAACAAGACAGAAGAAAAATAATTTAAGAAGTCGATCCCATTTACAGTTGCACCCAAAGCATGAGATACCTAGGAATAAATCTAACCAAAAAGGCAAAGAATCTGTACTCAGATAACTATAAACTACTCATGAAAGAAATTGAGGAAGACAGAAAGAAATGGAAAACACTCCATGCTCATGTATTGGAAGAACAAATATTGTGAAGATGTCAATGGTACTTAGAGCAATCTACACATTCAATGCAATCCCTATTGAAATACCATCAACTTTTTTCAAAGAAATGGAACAAATAATCCTAAAATTTGTATAGAACCAGAAAAGACCCCAAATAGCCAGAAGAACGTTGAAAAAGAAAATCAAAGCCGGCGGCATCACAATTCCGGACTTCAAGCTCTATTACAGAGCTGTCATCATCAAGACAGCATGGTACTGGCACAAAAACAGACACATAGATCAATGGAACAGAATAGAGAGCCCAGAAATGGACCCTCAACTCTATGGTCAAGTAATCTTCGACAAAGCAGGAAAGAATGTCCAATGGAACAAAAACAGTCTCTTCAACAAATGGTGTTGGGAAAATTGGACAGCCACATGCAGAAGAATGAAACTGGACCATTTCCTTACACCACACACAAAAATAGACCCAAAATGGTTGAAAGACCTAAATGTGAGACAGGAGTCCATCAAAATCCTAAAGGAGAACACAGGCAGCAACCTCTTCGACCTCAGCTAGAGCAACTTCTTCCTAGAAACATCACCAAAGGAAGGGAAGCAAGGGCAAAAATGAACTATTGGGACTTCATCAAGATAAAAAGCTTTTGCATAGCAAAAGAAACAGTCAACAAAACCAAAAGACAACTGACAGAATGGGAGAAGATATTTGCAAATGATGCATCAGATAAAGGGCTAGTATCCAAAATCTATAAAGAACTTATCAAACTCAACACCCAGAGAACAAATGATCCGATCAAGAAATGGGCAGAAGACATGAACAGACATTTTTCCAAAGAAGATATCCAAATGGCCAACAGACACATGTAAAAGTGCTCAACATCACTCGACATCAGGGAAATCCAAATCCAAACCTCAATGAGATACCATCTCACACCAGCCAGAGTGGTTAAAATTAACAAGCCAGGAAACGACAGCTGTTGTCAGGGATATGGAGAAAGGGGAACCCTCCTACATTGTTGGTGGGAATGCAAGCTGGTGCAACCATTCTGGAAAACAGTATGGAGGTTCCTCAAAAAGTTGAAACTAGAGCTACCATATATATGATCCAGCAATTATACCGCTGGGTATTTACCCCAAAGATACAAATGTAGTGATCTGAAGGGGTACATGCACCCCAATGTTTATAGCAGCAATGTCCACAATAGCCGAACTATGGAAAGAGCTATGATGTCCATCAACAGATGAATGGATAAAGAAGTGGTATATATATATATATGTATATATATACATATATATATATATGTATATATATATATATATATACATATATATATACACAATGGAATATTATGCAGCCATCAAAAGGAATGGAATCTTGCCATTTGCAATGATATGGATGGAACTGGAGGGTATTATGCTGAGCGAAATAAGTCAATCAGAGAAAGACATGTATCATATGACCTCACTGATATGAGGAATTCTTAATCTCAGGAAACAAACTGAGGTTTGTTGGCATGGTGGAGGGTGGGAGGGATGGGTGGCTGGGTGATAGACATTGGGGAGTGTATGTGCTATGGTGATCGCTGTGAATTGTGCAAGACTGTTGAATCAGAGACCTGTACCTCTGAAACAAATAATACTTTATATGTTAGAAGAAGAAGAAGAAGAAGAAGAAGAAGAAGAAGAAGAAGAAGAAGAAGAAGAAGAAGAAGAAGAAGAAGAAG
>NW_023270387.1:33022944-33027478 GCF_011800145.1 Mirounga leonina | reverse complement strand
AGAAGAAGAAGAAGAAGAAGAAGAAGAAGAAGAAGAAGAAGAAGAAGGAGAAGAAGAAGAAGAAGGAGAAGAAGAAAGCAGGAAGGGAAGAATGAAGGGGGGGAAATTGGAGGGGGAGATGAACCATGAGAGACTATGGACTCTGAAAAACAAACTGAGGGTTCTAGAGGGGAGGGAGTGGGGGGATGGGTTAGCCTGGTGATGGGTCTTAAAGAGGGCTCATTCTGCATGGAGCACTGGGTGTTACACGCAATCAATGAATCATGGAACACTACATCAAAAACTAATGATGTAATGTATGGGTATTAATATAACATAAAAAATGAATTAATGGGACTCATTTAGAAGAGTCTCTGGCAAATGTTTAATAAGTGTTAGTAGTGGTAATTGTATTGTCAAATTACCAGAATAACTGTCATTTAGTAATATAGGAAAGAGGTTAAATATTTGAACTCTAGCCATGAATAGGCCTTCATCAAAATCTTTGCTGTGTCCCCTCCAAGCTGAGCGGTGTTTAGATACATTATAAAATGTACAAAACATAGGTAGTTGTAAATGCTTAAGAAGAAAGTATATATAGGGGCGCCTGGGTGGCTCAGTCAGTTAATAACGCATCCGACTGTTGATTTCAGCTCAGGTCATGATCTCAGGGTCATGAGATCAAATCCTGTGACAGGCTTCAGGCTGGGTGCTGGGCGATGGACCTGCTTAAGATTCTCTCTCTCCCTTCTCCCCTGCACCCCCCCCCCCGCACACCTGTTCCCTCATGAGTTCTCTCTCTCTAAATAAAAAGAAGAAAGTAAATATAGACTTAGCACAGCACCAAGTATGTTTAATAAATGTTTGTAGTTATTAGTATATGATGTAATTAACAGAGCTGCTAATACTATCCATTGTCCTTTACTTAACACCATGTTTTGGTAATGTGCCATAAAAATTTAAACAAAGACAATACTTAATATCTTAGCTTCTTCCCTGGATACAGAGATGTGTTGCCCAAGAAACCAACTATCTCCTAGCAACTTCATGTTTCAATTCCCTTTTAACTTGGAAGTTTTTCAGATGCAATGCTAGTTATTTCTGAACTTCTGGATCAGCCCATAATATCCAAGTAAGAGAGAGTTAATATAAAATAACTAGATTAAACAACAATCTTATCTGTTTGACTTTAAAAGCATGAAAAACAAGGTTGCTTATCATGCTAAAATTAATACTAAGTGTGCCTGAAAGTAGAGATTCAAAACACTCAGCATTACTGAGAAGTACATCCCAGGGCTTATAGGCTAATTAAAATTCTGCCTAAACTTATATTCCAAATACTATATTTAAACTAAATTTATTTGAAATGAAGAGACATAATTCTTTGTTTAACTAAAGCTCACTATTGCAATTTCTCAAAGAAAAATCCATAATATCATGTTCTTTAAAATAAAGCCCTGGGTTTTATTAAGATAGTAAAAATACCAGTATATGTGACAGTGGATTTTCTAAGACAAAGGGATTTTTTTCTCTTATACACTAATAAAAAAATGAGGTATACATATTTCTGGAAGGAATTTGTGTGGGAAAAAAAGCACAACTTCTAGAGCATATCTTATTTATACAGCTGCCAAATCTTTCCACCAGCTTTCTGTCAGACAAATGCAGCTATGCCTGGATAAGGTTGATTTTTAATTAAACATTCTGTGTCTTTCAGCAAGTAAAAAAATGAGCTAATAGCGCATATTCATATGAAGATATCAGAGTTTTATTTCTAAAATCTGCTGCTGCTGATGGGTTTATTTGTGTTAATCATGTCCACAGAGGTTAAGAAACAGATATTACAATATATGTAGGCACAGGTGTTCTATATTAATAATGGCTTTCAAAAGTGCATAAGGCATATTAAAATGTCATATTTAAGCTAGCAATTCAAGCACGGATTTCCAAGTCCCTGCCTATTAGTTTTACTTTAATTGATTTAACCCTATTTAAAGACTTAATTCTATAGAATGAAAGAATACTTCCATGTTTTAGGAGACAAAGAGTATGTGTGTCATAATCTTTTCTTAATTAATCCCTTGAGAATTGCTCTATTTTTAAAAGTGTAGTGCCTGTCTATTAATCTAGTTTTTCCAATATTAATGAAAAAATCTACAGGGCATATTTCTCTCTTACAATAATAATACCCAATGACAAGTATAATTCTTTTTTTTTTTAAGATTTTTTTTTTTTTTTATTTGACAGAGAGAGACACAGTGAGAGAGGAAACACAAGCAGGGGGAGTGAGAGAGGGAAAAGCAGGCTTCCTGCGGAGCAGGGAGCCGGATGCAGGACTCAATCCCAGGACCCTGTGAACATGACCTGAGCTGAAGGCAGGCGCTTAATGACTGAGCCACCCAGGCACCCGACAACTATATTTATTTGTTTAATAATAAAACCTATTTTTAAATCAGTTTATTACTATGAAAAACATCACAAAATAAAATATTTCCTATTTCATTAAGAATGATAATAAGGCTTACCACCAACTTTAGTAAACAGATTTGGAAGTTGAATGAATATAACAAGCAAGATGCCTGCATATAAGTGAGGTTCTCTATGCTATATGATTTGATCCTCATGGTCTTGGATCCAACTTACTGTGTATAATAGAATTGGGAAGTCATCTCTAAGGCTAAAATTTTCTGTTTTTATGGCTCAAAGCTTCTCTCTTAGAAAAAACTACTTTGTTACCTTTCCATCCCAGTTCATCCCATTTAACTTCAGTAAAAGCAAATCCAGGATATCTCTTCCTCTTTCCCTCATCTTCCTATCTCCTTCCTTCTTTCTTTCCTTTCCTTTCTCCCTTTCCGTGATTCTCATAGAATTTAAGAATTTCTTGCAGAATGTGTCAAATGTAGACCTAATTCCTTTACCAGGAACTGTGAAGGAAAGCACTCCCAAACATATCCTATTGGGTAATTTGTGTAAGCCAAATCAGAAACATGCACACTGGACAAAGGCTCTGGCTAATTTATCCACCAGTGAGTTAGGTAGTTGCCTTGATGGCAATCTTTGAGAGAGCCATAAAATTAGCAATAGTTTTAGTCCTTCATTCTTGGGACTTGCCCTATTTGATTCAGCAGTATTATTATTAGGAAAGGCAATATTAATTTCAAAGCCCTCCATATAATTTCTGTTTCCCATTCTCCTCTGTGGTTATGTGCAAATCTCTCTCTCTGGACTCCATTCCTTGGGCTACAAAGTTATCTGTTTATCCCCCTAAAAGATCCCAATCTCAGCACTCATATCTCAGAGGTTATTTCCAGGACTCAGATTTGACTTAACCCTTTAAGGGTTTCTCACATGTGATTCTAATGGGATCCTACAAAACCAAGGGGTTAGATGTATTGATTCCAAATGACATTCTGGCATCTCTCTTCCAAAGAAGAATTAAAAATCCAACCTGGCATCTCACTGCACACACATTCTCACCATCATCTTCATTAGTCAACTACTTTTTTAATATAAAACTTTGTATATGCTTTTTGATTAGACAGCACTAATAACTTACATATTGTCTGGACAAACATCTAGGAAATAAGTTGTGCTATTTATTAATCAAAGGTCTCAGCACCCTCTGCATAGTTTGGCATTAATACAATATCTTATTTTTCTGCATAATATTGAGATAAAGAAGGTATGTTGCAATTACATATGTTTAGCTTATATATGTTTGCATTATAATAGAACACAGCAAAAAGAAAAAAATAATAACTAGAGGTTCGCATATTGATACTTTGAGTGGAAAAGATGAGACAAGGCATCCAATCAGGAGCAATGTAATTTGAAAAAAAAAAAACAAAACAGGCTTGATATTTTAAATATGACTTCTACTTTGAAAACAAAATTATATGGTGTTTTCATAATACAAAATATTGAAAGTAAGACACCATAAAATCATTTGATTAGTGAGGACAAACAGAATATAATGACTTGTGATACTTTAGGTAGAGGGAATGTTTTTTCTAAGTCTGCAAAACACAGAAACATGTTCTTATTAGTTTAAACTTTTACTGCCCCAGCTTCCTATCCAGCCATCAGTAGGATATTTCCAGCTCAAGGTTTTTTTCTTCCCTCCCCTCCCCTCCCTTTCCTTTCTCTTCCCTTCACTTCCCTTCTGTCTCTCTCTCCCTTCCTTTCTCTCCTTTCTTTCTCTTTCTTTCTTTCTTTCTTTCTTTCTTTCTTTCTTTCTTTCTTTCTTTCTTTCTTTCTTTCTTTCTTTCTTTCTTTCTTTCTTCTTCTTTCTTTCCTTCTTTTCTTTCTTTTCTTTCTTCTTTCTTTCTTTCTTTCTTTCTTTCTTTCTTCCTTTCTTCCTTCCTTTCTTTCTTTCTTTCTTTCTTTCTTTCTTTCTTTCTTTCTTTCTTTCTTTCTTTCTTTCTTCTTTTTCTTTCTCTTTCTTTTCCTTTTCCTTCCTTCCTTCTTTCCTTCCTTTCTTCCTTCCTCTCTCTCCCAATTTCTCTCTTCTTCCTTCCTTCCTTCCTTCCTTCCTTCCTTCCTTCCTTCCTTCCTT